>NC_137975.1:81884964-82184964 GCF_963924665.1 Micromys minutus | reverse complement strand
TCCAGAACATCAGTCCTCTTGTGGGAAAGCCTCTCCTCCAGAGACCTCCCGTTCATCATGCTCCCTGCCACCACCGATTTCCTAATTGCTGTGGTCTGGAGGGTTTTGACTCCATAGTAGATAAGGTCATCTTTCCTAGCTGTTTGCTGGTCAAGGTCAAATTCTTCTCAGGTTCACATCAATCATTCCCACAGACAATCAAAACATTGCACATAAAAGAGTATGCCGTGTTTGATCTGAATGTCTAAGACTACTGTCTGTGGAAATGCATTATTCTCATAACTCTGCCCCCCCCCCATTTTCCTCCCCATTCCCCATACCCAGGCTTGCCACCACTAAAGTACAGCCCCCTACCCCCACCGGCCACACTGAGCTGCCAATCCAAGTGCCCTATTCACCAAGCAGAAACCGAAAAACAGAGAACAATTAGAACAGATAAGATCCAGTGATCAAATATAGCTAATTTGTATCCATAATTCTTGGGAGTTACTCGCTCCACTTCAATTTGAAAGATAGCTTCCAGACTACTCCGTTCATTTCCATAGGGACTGCCTTTCTTTTAATTACTAAGTTTTAAGAATTCCTGCTGTAATTTGGGGTTAGCTTATAATTCTTGAAGCAGAAAAAAAATTCTAGTTCATAAATCGTACCCTATTCAATCACTTATATAATAGGCTTCTGTGGTCAAATTCACCATCAATTAGCTGTGTTCTTCACAGAGTGGGTGAACCCAGGAGAGGCACTGTAGACACTAAGCCCATATCCTTAAATGATGGTGTGTGTGGGGGGGGGGTGCTACAAAATCCTTGGCAAAGAGCCTTGGCTGCATAAAATGTATAAGAAGAGTCTCAAAAATAGAATGTGTGGTGAGGGAAAATGAACTCTGAATACCAAGACCTCCCCCTCCGCTCTTAAGATATTCTGAGCACTCCTCTGGTAAATGATAGCTGGGAAATGGGTAACATCAATTTTTTTTCTTTAATTCTAAGTCTCTTCTAATTGACCTTGGAGTTAGAAGTCACCGTGAACCCTCGGCCCCACCCAGGTGCAAGTGCTAAAGGGATCCTGAGCCACCAACTTTGGTGACAGAGGTAAGGCTGAAGCTAGAAGACACTACCCGACATTGCATGCTCATTCACATTCTCAACAAAAGCTGTCCTGGAGCCAAGCCCTGCACTGCCTCTAGCATGCTATTATCTCCCATACTCTGATGCTTGCACACTCGGGGCTTCTCTCACCTCTGTGTGTTCCCTCCCCAACCTTGTGAGCCAACTCTGACTTGTGAGTCAGTGAGACCAGAGAGCCCCCATATTCACATGCAACCAACTAACACAGAGCCTAGATCCTAAACACATCCTGTATTGGTTGTCACTATCTACTAGAACTAGATAATATTTGGTCCTGAGACCCGAATCACTCAAACTGACCCACAAGCCTTTTCTCCTGCCTCATTTGTTCCTTCTTAGAGAAGCAGTCCTTTGCTCAACTACCCCCTACTCCTTCTGCCTTCTGAGAGGCAGTTCTTCCCCTGATCCCTTATAACATATTGTGTCCCCATTTCAGGAACTCAGAGCAGTTACTTGTCTCTTCAGTGACAATTGTTTTCTGACCTGGTAGCTTTGATGCCCTTGAGCGATGACAAAATTCACATTTAAAAATACAGATGCTTCCAGCCACTCACATCAATGACCCAGGAATTCGATTCTCAGAAAAAGCAAGTATACTTTCTAACAAACTGCTGAGAGGAAAGAGGGTAAGAGAGAACAATAAGGCATTTTCAAAGAATAAGTAGAACTAATATGTATATATATATATATATATATATATATATATATATATATATATATATATATATATATATATAATAGCATCCCCAACTCTGAATGCTTTCTGTTAAATTTGCAATAATGTATATATTATAAGAGCTTGTCCTAGATAGATGGGCTGTTTATAGATCTCTGTGAGAACATTAGTAAAGCTTTTCTGGAAGGCTGTTGAGCAAACTTATGATGTGTATATGTGTGCACATGTATGTGCGTACATGTTCATACGCATGGAAGATTAGTTTGCAACTGATAAAGTGGCAGGTGAGATAACCAAGTGTGTTCAGAAAACTCAGAAAGCAATGGTAACACAGAATATGGGGTGTTGCTATTCCATTGACATGTGTTGATGGAGACAGTCATTTGGAATAAACGTTTAATTTAAAAAGCAGCTACAAAGTACCCTTCATAGAGTGGTGGGATCATAGGCCTCTGAGCCTGGGAATATAGCTGCTTCTACAGCTAAGACACTGGCTATGTAATTGTGAAGACAGAAGTTTGTATTTCCAGGATCCACATGAAAGTTGGGTGGCCATGTTGGCCCACCTATATTCCCAGAAGATCCATGAGAATCAGAAAAGAATTCCCTGAGCAAACTGGTTAACGAGACCAGCCAATGTGAGCACAAGTCACTGAGAGGCTGCACCAATGTATAAGATAGAGAGGAAGGAAGGAAGACATCCAACATGAACCTCTGCCTCCACATGCACATATACATACATGTAGCTATACACTTGTAGCCACAGACATGAAAAGACACATACACATATGTAAAAAAAAGAAGAGAATCATGTGTGACACTGAGAATCCCACATAAAGAGGTAAAGAACTTGTCACAGTGTTTGGGACAAATATAAATGCACATTTCAGCCAATAACGTCCAGGATACCTTAAGAGATCTCTAACCTGTGGCACCAATGCCTGCCTGTGTAGGATGACACTCTGTTCTGGTCTCAAAAATGCTATCAGGACACTGGAGACAGACGCTGACAACAGAGTAGACAATGCTTACCTTTGGATGATGAAATCATGCATATTAAACATTTTCCTCCATTTCATGTACTTATCTAGCATGTCTACAATAAACATATCTTCTGTACAAAGCAAAATGCTTAAAACATACTTCTAAAGTTATAGAATGAAGAATCCACTCAAAAGAGGTAATGGCATGTGTCACTCAAGAGAAGAAATCATTCCCATTTTAGTTTGTCCAGATTTCTAAGTCAGGTGAGCCTGCCTTGCCTTGTGACAACATAATTATTCCACCTTATCCAAGAGGGCTATGTTTTAAGACCCACAGTAATTCCTAAAACCACAGTTGTTTCTCTGTATAATGCCAATATAGACAGACTTTCATGGTTATACCTACAAGAAATGCTTACTCTTTGGAATATACACACTACCAGTATGACCACTTACACACTTTGGGTCTATTTCCAATGCCCAGGAAGTACCACAGGATTACAGTCACTCATGTTAAATGACCAGTGGTTGAAGAGTATCTGTAGTATGCACACACCGGACCAGGGATGCTCACGTTCAAGGCAGAGCACAGCAGAGTGAGACTTTTATAACACTTCTCTAAAGTAGCAAACCACTTACACTTTATGAATTGTTTACTTCCAAGTTTTTTCATCTTTTTTTTCAAACTGCTGTGGATCATGGGTAATAGAAATCAAGGACAACAAACTTCACACAGATCAGAGAGAACTTACTGCTTCCAGGCCAAATGGGTAAGTGCAACTGCTCTTTAGAAGTAAGACAGTCCCTCAGCAAGGTGCCTTGATTCCTGAGAGGAATAAAAAAAAATGTCCAAAAAAACACAAGCAAACAAGCTGAAAACATTTGTCAAAACTGCCACTTCATTCACTACAACTCAGCAGCTGCCTCAGGTTCTCACCCACCAGGCAGAGGCTGGATGCCAAGGGCAGAAGAGTGAACAGGACGCTTACCTGTCTGGCGCTGGACAGGTGCTGAGCTGTAGAATGTTCTCACCAGGTAAGGCAGAAATGACAGGACTCACATGGAGACATAGAAGGGGGAAGAAGCAGATACAACAAAAGGTTAAATTCTATCCCCTCTGCTGCATGAAAGCTAACCAGCCCAAGCCCTTGTGATGAGGCAACCAACCAGGCAATGCAAGATGCTCCCAGAACACTTTCTGACAAATCTGCCCATTGCAACACAAACTGTAGCCAAGAGGTCCATGTCATACAGGTGTCATTACAAGTGTCAGGCAAATGTAATGGCTGTTCAAAAATTTGAAAGAGAGCTTGTGCAAGAGGTTGATGAGTTTGGGATTTTCAAAGGAGAGTCTTTTACCAGTGCCCAGAAGGGTGACTAAAATTAGGCCACATGGGGGCAAAGCATCCCTAACTAAGAACTAATTGTGAGCTAAAGTCACAGAGAGCAAGAAAGAGTTGGGATCATGAATTAGAGTGGGGCTCAGGTCATGGTCAACATGCAGCCAGATCAGTTAGTCAGACACTAGGAATGACTTTCTCTGAAGATTTTAGGATAGATTTCAAAAAATTTAGTTTGATCTCATAAATTACAGAGCCCATGAGTTATTCTTAACAACTGTATCTTTATGCCTGCATGGCCATTCTTATGTAGCTTGGCCTTATGTTTCATGTTTCATGGTGATATAACTTTTTGTTTGTTTGTTTGTTTTTAATATTCTAGGCCTCAAATGTTACTTCTTATGTTGCTTGGAGACCCTCACAATGAAACTGTCTCTTCTTCTCTCAATTATACTAATCTTCTCCATGAGTTTAGATATTAGAACCCCTAATGTTTATGGATAGTGGAGACAACAGTCTGGTTTGGAGACATGGCAGGAAAAAGAAATGGGAGAAATATCTCTACTAAATCCTGAAGAGAAATGCTTACATGGCTGGGGTCTGGATTGCAGACCAGCCTCCTGCTCCCCTCTCTATACCAGAGCAGTAAGCATTTGCTGGTCAAGCAATGAGACAAGTATTTCAAACAACCCCAAAATGTTTTTCTCTCTTTCATGTTGTTTGCCTTGAGGTGCACTGGGTGTTAAAGATAAGCCAGGCTTTGAACAAGAGTTGGAACCACATGTAACCAATCACTGCCATCTGAGGCGTCCCCTCTCATAAGCCACCCCCTTTCCTCATTTTCTACTCAGTCATGTTCCGCCCCATCCACCTCCAAGGATATGACTCCAGTGGACATTAAATTAATTCATCTGCTTCTGCTCATTTCTACAGCGTGCCAGGAGTTGACCACATGCATACCCACACTGCCAGCAGCTCTCTCTGACTGACAGGAGGAGTCCCCATCTCCAGAAGCTGAGATTCTGCTCAACTAGTGACAACCCAGACCTTGTGCAGACTCATAAGAGAATGAGCAATCCACTTCTTTATTTATTAAAAAAAGAAAGAAAGAAAGAAAGAAAGCTGGCCAATATGTAACATGCTATCTCTCCCCATTTGCATTTCCATAGAGATATCATTAATCTACCTCTGATGAGATCCAATGTGAACTCAGAATCCTTTTCCACCCAGGGCCAGTAAGCAGCCACTGACAGCCATCTCTTAGCTTTTAAATTAAAAAAAAAAAACAAAACAAAAAACAACAACAACAAAAAACCTCTGTGGACTGATGATGTGACTCAGTGGTAATGTTCTTTCCTTGGCTCCAAATTTGATCTACAATATTAAAAAATAAGATAAAAGTAATAAGCATATTATCTTGAAACAAAGTTTCCTCCCAAATCTATCTATTACTGAATTAGATTATTATAATGACATTAAGAATGGTGTTTCACACACATACAGAGAGAGAGAGAGAGAGAGAGAGAGAGAGAGAGAGAGAGAGATTTACCTATTTATCTACCGTGGTAGTGGTGGAGTATGCCTTTAATTCCTGCACAAGGGAGGCAGAGGCAGGCAGATATCTTTGAGTTCAAGGCCAGTCCAGAACATACAAGACTACACAGAAAAACACTATCTTGAAAAGAAGAAAGAAAAGAAAAAAGAATGGTGTCCATCTTACTGTATTAACATTAAGTGAATGTATTAACATCAAGGGAAGGCTAATCCAATTCATTTTTTAATTGTATGACTTTATGTAATATATTATAAATAGTCCTTCAAAGTATGTATACTATTCATAATAATAAAACTAGATAATAAGCACTTCTGTCCCTCTAATTATTAGTTGTGTTGGGAGTTTCCTAGACTTCTTTTACAGTCGTTTTGAAATATAGCATAAATATTTTTACTAACAATTGTCTGACAGTCTTAAAAGATAACATGAGCATCTTCTCTACTAAGTTCTCAGTGCCCATTTCTGAACTTCTTTTGTCTACCCTCCCATTATGCTTTCCATAATGGCTATGGGTATATTGTAGCTCAGTGCAGAACACTTGCTTTGCATGCACAAAGCCCAGGATTTGGTTCCAAACAGAGGAGCAGAGGTCAAAAAAAGAAGGAAAGAAAGGAAGGACAGGAGGGAAAATGATCAATTTTAATTATCAAGTTAACATTTTGGTAAGCAAACTCTAAACTCAGTGATAAAACTTTATACTGTTTACTCAGGACAGTAGGGGCTTCTTCAATCACATACTTTGAACTTGTTCCCAAATAAGATGTGTCATACCAGGCATGGTGAGACCTGAAGCAGCAACAGTCTCCATTCCAAGGGAGGGTCATGGGTCTCTCCTGTAAAGTATCGTTTCCTTACTCAAGTGGCCGTATCTGATCATATTATGCAAGATCATTTTTTTCTTTCTTAATGTCAGTCTTTTAAAATTCAGAGCCATAGAAAGAAGATAGCAAGAAAGAATATTTCATCAGTCAAACAGTTAAATGGCTCTAGTAGCTACTCACATGTCAGAAAGGAGAAGATAATCCCAAGTGGCAAGAAGCATTAAGCTGAGAGTTTCCAAACCTTAGAAGCCTAAGATGTGGTTTTTGCCCATGGCATATCATTGGTCCTGCTATTTTCCGTGAATCTCACTCCATAGGTGAAAGATCTGAGGAGAAAGACTATTGGCTCCATCTCTAAGTCCTGGAGCCTGGGATAGCACTCAATCGAATGTTGGTATTTTCTGAGTAACTAGACCTATTAATTGTTCCTCTAAGAAGCAGCCTTGAAAGTGTGAAGGTGCCTCAGAAGGTGGCTGACATTCCATCTGAGATGCATATTCCCCAATGCTAAGCAGTAAAAAGATCCCAAGAATCCTTTATTTCTCAGGACACTTTTTCTGGAAATAAGAGCCAGAATATTGCTTCCAGGCTTGACTACAGTTCCTATTAGGTTGGTCCAATTTACCGTCTCTCCAGTGGGTACTCAATGTCCAGAGGCATAGGGGAAGGCTGAAGAATCAACATCAGATGTGAGGACCATCCCAATCTTGGCCCTTGGGCAAAACACATCAACTTGAAATGGCAAAACCCCCAAGAAAGTTCATTAGAACATCTGGCACCTTATCAGGGATTTATCAAGCTTTCCCTGTGTTGATCCAAACTCTGGTTTAATGAAAATCGCCTGTTGATGGACAATGAATGCCAAAAATGTTTCCTTTTCTTTTCCTCCTCCTTCTGCTCCTCCTTCTCTCCCTCCCTCCCCCCCCCCCAAGATTTCTCTGCTATAAATGTTAACTCTAAATTTGTGAAGAAGCCTCCTATTTCTAAGCCTGCTATTGACACCGTTTTTATCAAACATTTGTGCTTAGGTTAATCACTCTGTGTCAACATGAAATAAGTGCCATGAACATCCATCATCCCAGCATGAGATGGGGAATTACGTGAGGTTGAATTACCCTCAACTTTTGCAACTGGGTTCTTGGCCAAGACAACATAACCTTTTGGTCTTAATTTGTATAAGTAAGAAAGATCCTCATATGTTTTACTGAATTTTAAACTGGTAACTTTAAACCGCTCATGGATTTCAATGAACTAATTGTTATTCCACTCTATTTGTGTGTGATTTAGCTCTAGAAGTTGCAATTATAAAATTAAAATAAAGAGCTATATTCCAATAGAGTGCTGCCCATCCACACAAATCAACAACCTTTGTTCACAGCCTGGGGAGAGGGGTAAAAGCCATAATTCCTTTGAAGCATGAAAATGCCCTTCCCATATGATTCCCATATGCTCCTTTACTCTGAACTCATCTCTACTCCATTTGAATGTCTTGATTTTTGTGATTTCTTCATTTACGTGAATAAGTTAACTTACAATGGCATCCACTGAGATAAAGAAAACAGGGAGGGGTGCACTTAGAGATGACATAAGACACAAAAAAGCTTTAGGACAAGAAATATTTGGAGGTCTAAAATGGTCTAAGGATAGAAACTCAAGAGCCCCAGTGGTCTGGAAAACATGAAAAATGCCAGAGTCTGGAAAGAGCAGTTAAAAGTCTAGGTCCTGGGAAGCTGATGGGTGAGATTAGCAGATGGGAAAGATGAGTGGGCCAAAACCCTCTCTGCTGGATCCTGAAATGGTGGCTACCTGCCATTATACATGTTTCCAAACCCATAGACTGTACAATATCAAAAGCAAAACCTAATGCAAAGCATGTACTCCAGGGGATAATGACATGTCAACCTGGGGTCATCCGTCATAATGAATATGCTGGCCTGGTTGGGGTGCTGGCAAAAAGGAGGCTGTGCACATTGAGCCATGGAAATGCTCTGTTCTTGCTGCTCAGGTTTGCTACAGCTGCCCTAAAAGCTTAGTTTTAATATCTAGTATAATCACTAGATTTTTCAGTGTAGCTAGTTTAAAACCACCCATAAAGAACTGGTATAAGCTTATCTAAGAGATGTGGTATCTCCTATACACTATGAGATGCCCCTTTAGCAGCAGAGCTCAATTGTGACTCCATGTGTTTTCTCAGTAAACAATAAGTTAAAAAAAAAAAAAGCAAACTAGTCAAATAAGAATGTCCATTGAATTTAAAAGCCAAGATGAAGATTAGGGATCATGAGACAGGCCTTGTGGATGTTATAAGTGTGAAAAGACCTTTGGGGGTGATGAATGCCTTCAAGAGAAGCAGGGAGGCTCCACCTACCTACTCTGAAGTGAGTAATGAATTTAATTGTAACCTAACTATGCTGAGTGCCAAGAGACTGGGACAGAGGCAGAGGATCGAAATCCATGGGCAAAGAATGGTGTATTCTAAAGTATGATAAAGACCAGGGGCTTCATGCTCAGGAAGCAAAGAATGTCCAGGCCTTGCCCACTCAGCCTACTGAAGAGAAGCATGATGCTAATGTCTCACGTTGTCTTATATTTCTCTCCAGTCTCCCAGTTTACATTTTAAGCTGGTTGGTTATCTTTAGTTTATTTCTTTACTTACTTTTAAACTCACCTTTTAAAATGTCACCAATAGTGTATATTCACATTATAAAAACTTCAAAGGCTATGAATTGAACATCCCACCAAGCTTCCCTCAACTCCCCAACCTGTACATTGCCTAAGAACTAATGTCTATGCACCTTCCCTGAAGACCACTCAGGGGCCTCCACTAGAATGAAATCTGCTGTGAGTATACACAATGTGCTTCCCTCCCTTCGAGGCTAGAAGTGGCTAATTTTAAAGCCATCAAAGTTATAAGTTAAAAGAAAGATAATGACCAAAGGCAATTTGTGTCCCTCCTCTGGACCCTGGATGCAAACAATACAACAGTAGCACAATAAAAGGACATGCTGAGGCCATGGCAAATGTGAGCCCAGATGGATAGGACATACAGATGTCAACAAGAAATGACATGTGACAATGGACTCATGCCCATGTATTTATAAGTCCCTATATCTTAAAGAAATAATATGAACCCATGGTGACTGAAATTATGTAAAACCTGGAGTTTGTTTCAGAATGACATTGGGCAGGGGAGAGTGAGTAGAAAAAAGACTGGAACAGGCCTGACCATGAATGCATGGATAATGGTCCTTGCAGCTGCCTGGAGGATTGCTGGGGTTTTGCTTTTGTATATTCTTGGAATTTTCCATAACAAAATTTTTAAATAGAAAAAAAAACATGCAGTTCTAGCCTTTCCCTGGCCCCACCTTGAATTCCTCAGGACACATTAAGCTCTGGACACTTGAGGAGTCTGAGGGCTGGTGATAGGTTTGGCAAGTAGAACTGAGAAAAGACATGGGGAGTCTAGATGATACCAATATGTCACCTGACAGCTCTGCCAAGTTCCAAGACGGAACTTTGAGGAACTCTGAGTGACATCCTTGCAGCGACAGCTCAAAGGCTCCTGTCATCTTTGAGTAGGATAAATTCCTGACTTAATTTGAAACATCTACATGCATCTCTGCTCTGTTGTGAGAGGTGGCCATGTGAAAACTTTAGGACAGCCAACCTCTGCAAATGCACAGGATAATTCTGCCTGGAATGCAGCGACCTGACATGTAACTCTGGGAGCAGATGTGGCTGAGCAGGGCCGGGGACTTTGCCCAGGAGTAAGCAGATGAGTGGAATATTTACTTTGAAAAGTAGCCTCTGTGGATGGGAAATGATTAATTCAACCATGAGGAATTTAGAATTCTACAGGGTGATGCCCTCAGGAAGAGAGGGCCCCTGTGAGAGGAGCTGTTTGAGAAAGCTCTGTGATGTCCAGGCACATTGAAGTCCCTTTCTTCCCACATTCACAGGGCCTGAATAGAGAGGAGCTGTGGCAAGAAGGCAGGAAGGATCCACTTACCTACTTTGAAGAAAGTATTAAGGGAAATTTCCAAGAGAGGAAAAGTCTACAGGGTGGAAGGAAATATCTGGAACTCCTGTTAAGGAATTCCAATTAAAGCTTAATGCCTCCAATATTTATCACCAACTAAGGTTCAATACCCAAAGTATCTAAATAATTACTACACCACATCAAAAAAAAAAAAAAAAAAAAAAAAAAAAAAAAAAACAATCTAGTTCTGAGACAGAAAAAGAACCCCCATGTCTCTTCAAGGAAGATACACAAATGCCCGATTTGCGCGTGAAATGATACCAGCATCTTTGTTCACCAGGGACATGCAAATGAAAGCCACAAGGACATATCACTTTATATCCTCTGAGATGACTGTGATAATATTGTTTTAACATGGAAAGCAAACACTGGTGAGGATATGGAGAAATCAGAGCCCTCATACAGGACTGGGAGTGGTAGGGGAGCTTGGGATGGCACAGCTGCTGTGAGAACAGTACCGCAAGTCCCCAAGAAAGCTAAACACAGAATTACCATGTGACCTCTGAGGGACTGAAAGCTATGACTTGAAAAAAACAATTAGATATCAGTCTTGATACCATGTGTCCATCAACAAATGCACGGGTAAGCAAAATGCAGCATGCATGTACCGTGAAACACTATTCGGTCATTAGAAACAATGAATGTGAATGACACCTGAAAATCTTAAGGTAGGGAGCCAAACGTCCAAAATTACAAGTGTTGCCTGACTCCTCCTCCACCAAATACGAAGACAGGAAAGCATGAAAGCATGCAAATAGAAAGTAAAGATTACAAGTGAGCTAGAGAAGGGTTAAGGAGAGGCTGTTTGTGATTATGAAAATCTACTAAAAGTAGATATGGGGTGATGGTAATATAACACTGCAAATTAACTATTGCTACAGGACTGTGCAAGATTGTTAAAATGGCATGTTCTGCTACATATATTTCACTACATTTACAAAATATTATATATTTTTTAATTGTACACTTGAAAGCAGGTGAATTTTATAAGATGTGACTTATATCTCAATAAAGCTGAAACCCTAAAACCAACAGAAGCAGATGCTGGTGCCTTTCAAGGCCGTGGCTGAAGGGAGGGATAAAGTCATCTGGCACCCAGTGTTACATGAGATGGTCTCAGCCCCAGTGGTGCTTTCTGGTCATCAGAACTCCATCAGCCACTTCTCTGTGCTCTGAGAGTGAAGTCCACTGTGCCCTATCCAGCAATGCTGGTGAGCCAGGTTCAGAGGCAAGTGTGCTTCTTCACACCACTGCTGCTGGGCAGGAAAAGCCCTGCTCTGTACCTTCCTAACCCCTTTGCCAACACAAACCAGCTTGCTTCTCATCCTGATAAACTTGAACAACAAATCCATGTGATCATCCTTAAACAAGATGCACTGCTAAGGACAGTGGATACCTCTGGGGAGGGCTGGCTTTCATCCTTCTTGCATAAAGCAAACTAGTGGGCAAAAGCCAGGGTCCTATGAAGATCAACCTTGTCTTTTCACTGTGGTCTACTGCTCCCTGCCTCCAGCCTCTTCTCTCAGAAGCTGTTCTACTCCAACAATACCTGTGGATGCCCTTCCCAGTGGACACAACCCTCCTCCGCGTCCAAGTGAGAAGGAGGCATATCCCACAAATATCTTCTGCCCAGTTAACTCTGCTAGGTTCAGGCTGCAACCACTGTTTCCTTATCCTTAAGCCTTTCAAGGCTGTAGTCCAAGTTAGTTGACATTCCCTTAAGCTTCTGCCTCCCACACAACTCATACTACTCTTGTGGCTCTCTTTGGTCTATGGAGGCCTGGAAGACAGCTGTCCATCATAGTCTTGCTTGGCACAACAGTTGGCACATAAATGAGCTTGTATGTGTTTGATGAATGAGTAAATACTAGGTAGACAGAAAGCAGGACCACAGCCTTGTTCTACCCAAGAACAACTCTCACTCTGAAGAAGAGGCGTCCCTGAATTTTTCTTAGAAAATGATGTAAGTGAGCCCTGGACCTGCACAACTAGAAGACATTGAATCAGAGCACCTTACATTTCTGCCCATTTGGCTTTCCATCATTGGATGCTGTGTCTCCCTTAGCTTTCAAATCACTAAAGACACACCTTCATGTTCCCCCAGATAATTCTTCATGCATAAGCAGGGGCCAGACTCCACCATGCCTACATGACAGATTAGATTCTGTTTTCTGGTGTTTCTCATGCGGTCTCTCTGTCACTCTGTGCATGTATGTTGGATGGGCAGTGCAAAGGGAGAGCACTAGCTTTTGGTTTCTTTCTTTAACATACTAAGCTCTTCAAGATGCTTCGTCTATGATTTCAATCAAAACCACAGAAATAAAACGCCAGGCACAGGGGAGTACCACCCCACTGCCTGCAATCTCAGCACTGGAGAAGATCGTGAGTCTGGGCTATAGTGAGACCTTGTTTCAAAATTTAAAACAATAATACTAATGAAGGAAGAAGGAAGCAAGGAATAAAAGAAGGGAGGGAGATCAAGAGGGGAGAAAACCACATTTTCTAATTTGCCATTTTCTACATATTACAGTTGAACATAGAAGGCAATGTGGTGAATGTGGTTCTTTTCTCTGTAATCTCACTAGTCCTTTTAAGAGGATATGGACTATACACACCAGACAGCTTCCCAAATCAAAGACGGTTAACAATAGTGAGCCTACTCCAATCTGCAATCTACCCTAAGATTGCCCAGGGAGTCACATGGCCCACTAAGTCCAGTGTGCACCTCTCCAGTGTGAGATAATATAGAAACTACAGTCTGCTAAACATTTCTTGTTTTCTCTTTAGTAAATGAGTATGTGTTGGCGACTTTTTATTGTGTAATAAAACCAGCATGAAATGAACTTGCTCCAGTGTGTCCCCATTCTTTAAAACCACCGTGCCTTCCTTCTCTTGGCCTGTTCTTTTATCTGGCATCCTGCCTTGACCTCAGCTTGGTGTTCAGTGGAGCGATGGTCACAGCCTCGGGCTGGGAGCTTCCGCTGGGCCAGGGTGTCCTGCTGTCTGCCATTTGGGGATCCGCATGGTATGGACAGACTCTAGGATCAGTTTGCACCCCAAGGGGAGTTGGCCTCTGTGGATATTGCTTTTATAGACTCTGCTTGTTTCTGGCTCTGCGTTGTTTTTTTTTTTTTTTTTTTTATTACATTCCTGTGCAATTCTAGCAGCTGTTTTTGTCAGAGTCTTAATAAAGTTTGAACTGTTAAGCGAACTTTATGGAAATTGGTCACAGAAGTATATGCAGCACCTTTAGGGAAGCAGACCCTGAATTGCCCCTGGCCTGCAGTGACAAAAAAAAAAAAAAAAGCCCCAAAATGTAGGTGAAAGACAGTGATTTGGCAGTGAATTTTTAATCTAGATTCTTCAAAATCTAATGTCTCTCAAAGTATCAGTTTCTTTAGCTCTATTTACCACAGTTTTCAGTGGTGTTTGGTTACACAGGCTCATTTAGGAAGATGTGTTGAGGGCTGTTAAAGTGTTACATTTGCTTGGCTTGGCCTCTGTCTGGTGCTGCTTCTCCTTGTATGTCAAAGTTTGGAAGAATCAAACTTAGAGACACAGCAGAATTATTGAGTCTACAAGAGATTTTAAAAACCGACTAAAATGCTACTAGCTTCTTTCTTTTATGAAGTATAATAAAACATCACCCCTGTCATTCACTGTACTGATCTGGCAGTGACCTTAACTTGATCCAACCATGTCTTCTGAGTCCAAGAATCTGAACTCCTTCCAAATACACCCGAGTTATAATTCTCCCCTAACACTTCAAACGCCACTGTGGCAGAAGAATCATTTACCAACAAACCAAAACTAACTGCTCATCTTTCTTGAATGTGACATCACACATTTTCTTGAATAAAACAGACTTAGATAACAATAAACTTCAACAGTTAGCCCACTCTCCCAAATCCTTCCTTATAATGAGGCATTGATGGTACACTTTGAGAACTCATTTTGCCACCAACACTAGCTAAAATGTCACCAACAACGCTGGTCTAGTGGAAATAACAGACTCTAGAATAAAAGACTTAGACGAGTACTTAAGACATGCAAAATGCTAAGGTGGAACCCAGAGGTTTATGAAACCTACACTTCTCTAACATTTGGTGTTTACTTGGAGTCACGGTTAGAATACTAGTTGACCGCAGTGGCCAGCCTAAGTGGTAATAGTCACCCCGGGGAGAAGGCATTGCTCCCAGACTTCAGTGACTATAAAATAAACTGACATTTCTGCCCAGCCAGAAGGACTGAGAAGAGAGCACAGTAAATGCTTAGATGCTGAGGGACCTGAGTCAGCATTCGTCCAGCTCCAAGATTGGCTGCTGAGATCTGCAGTAGATCTTCCTTTACTTTTGTCTGTCATGATCTGCTACAATATAAGGGAGGCGAACAAACAACTTGTGATAATGCCTTGCTGAAACTCCCTGAAGAGGATTTTTAATCCCTTTCTTAATCTCCACCCAGAGTCAACATATACTTCATATTGTTTTTGCTTTTTAGAAAACTAATGGTCCAAGCCCAACCCATTGCTTTTGCTGATAACCTCACACCTGTGATTACAACAGTCCGGGAATCCACCGCTAATAGGACAAACCTACTTAAAATTCCTGGCTCCTGCTTTCTCTGCACGAACCACAAGAGCATGCATTCCCTTTAGCAGACAGTGGAGGGCGATGTTGTACCGACGTGCTTTCACACGTTGGCTCTTAGGGAGCTTCCTTTCCAAGGGAAAAGGGCTCTTTCCCACAGTAATATGAACATGATGTACGATAATGAAAACAATAACTACACCAACATATTTTCACCAGAAGTTCTTTTTATTTGTTCAGAGTGTGAACGTAAGACCCTATAACCATGAGATACTGAGATAAATGAATGGGTTTCTGAAAAGGGCAGAAAGTATCGAAAATACTTTCAAGATGGGCTTCCCAGACCTTGTAACTTGATGATTTTGACTACTGTATATTAGGAGTCTCATTACAAACCATTGTTCAGTAGTTTAAAGATAATATAACAGCAATAAAATAGAGAAACACCAAGATTGACATCTGGCCACAATCAGCCCGGTGTTGTAAACGAGACTCGCTGACTGCGTTTCTCCAGGCACAAACCTGGCAAGAATGACAGAAAGATACACTTCTAAATGGAGCTCTGACAGCTGAATATTATTTTCAACTGCTACACTTAAGATCTTCGTTAGCCACTTCTTCATTTTCCTCCCTGAAGCCTAAACTCCGAAGACCCAGTTTAATTCCTGCCCCTTTCCGTTCCCACAGCAAACTTGCTTCTACTCAACAGAGGCTTCTTTGTAGTTCCTCACTAGTCTGGTCGGATACTGCTCCACACCACACAGGTAACTTAATAAATCAATTTAAGAAGCACAGGCAAGTTTATGGCATGCTCAGAATATTCTAGAAGAACAAGCAGAGAAAGCTGGCTTTAATTCAAGCACACTTTCATAATTCCTAGGAGGGTTGCCAGATAGAGTACAGGACGAACACTTCAATTTGGTTTCCAGATAAATAAGATTATTTTTAGTGTAAGTATATCCCTGTGCAGTCGGTGAGCCTCGATTAACACTTTAGAAGTATCTGTTGTTTATCTGGAACTCAGATTTAATTGGGCTTCCTCTGGAAGGAGGGGCTCTCTTGGATAGCAGAGGTACACAAATTGAGCAGGACTGCATTGTACAGTCACTACCAAGCTTTGAGTTCAGTCTGTGTATGTAAAGATGAAAAGAGGAGTCTATGAGTTCACATGCATTTAAAAAATGCTGCTCAAGTTTGGAGAGAGATGGGAGACAGGTCTTTTTTCTCTTCCATATCCAGAGAGTATACAGCTGCCAAGAGCCCAATGGAGACAATTTGACTGATCTAATATTTGTGATGGTTTGAATGCAAAATGTCCCCCTATAGGCTAGGTTTCAAATGTTGTTATACCTGGCCTCTAATTTCTGTTTCATTGTCTACTTCCTGGTTCACTATAGTGATGATCAGCTTCTGCCACTGTTCTCATTGGCTATGAGCCGAGCTGTCCCACATACCTTCCCTGTCCTGGCTTTAAATTGACTAAAACCATGAGCCAAAATAAATCATTCATCCCTTCCGTTATTGCTGTCAGGTGTTGTGGTCTTTGAAATGCTGAAGTACTTAATCCTTTTGTTTTAATGCACAACTCAGTTGGGGAACCAAGTATACAGGAACCACGGCTGGCAGCTAACACATGGGTTTCAGCCCAAGTCACAGAATGGGAATAAAAAGCATGTCCTGCCCTTCCTCATTACACAGGGTGGCAGAGCAAATAGACCACCTCGGGTAACATCTATCGAGGTATCTGACGCTCATGAGCTTCATTTGCTTTTAGGTGACAGCAAGCTAGTGGCAACCTAAGCAGAAAGAAGGGAACCCTTGAACACTATTGCTGAGACTGTACCCAGAGTAACCATTATGGAAAACCAATCATAAAGGCTCCTAAGAATTAAAGGGCAGAGTAACCCTGTAGTGTGACTAACACTGTCACAGAATTTCTCCAGTCTTGAGAGGGAGAGGTTAGGAGCTGGACATTTATAGAACTTTGAGTTCTGGGTATAGGTTAAGGCAGCTCTTTCAGGGCAACATACTGGTCTATGAATCATGACTTGGGGTTGGTGGATTCAATGGAATGATTGTTTTGAATGAGTAAACTGATACCCTAATAAGTAGGCTTTTTACCCAAGAGAGCAGATTTTAGTTTTCCTAATACATGATTGGGGGAATTTCTTCAAGCAAACAAGAAAATTAAGCTTTGATTTCAGCCTTATCTGCCTTGTACCATTTCCTTGGAACAATGTAGTCATTCTGACCTAGGTGGACCCAGGTCTGTCTTCACATGGCAACCTTTGGTTTCAGTGCAGCCCAAATGTAAAGTTGTGACTTAGTGAACACCTACTGTGTGTCAGGCTCTTCCCACATTTCATATATGAAAGTGGCTTTGGTGTCCCTGTTGTTTGACAAGGGAACAAGTCTGAAAGATACCAAGTCGCCCACAAAACCCTCTTAGATCAATCACCAGTTGGTGGCCTTGGATTTATAATCCTTTTGGGGTATTTTTATGAGTTTATATCTACTTTATTTATTATAGTATAAATATACTTTGTTCACATAGATAAATATCTGTGTAAACATAGGTGTTATAGAAACATGATAATTATTAGGAATACTAAAGCTGGTTGAAATTAAGTGGTTAGATTTTGTCCACTAAGATGGACAAACAAAAGTATTGGGTCTGACACACACAGTAACTAAGACATGTTTCAAGCTTTTCGCCTCATCCTTCAGCAATGATTAGGACTGAAGAATGTAAAGCTTTCCTCCTTGGACCTCTGACTGGAACCTTCCCCTTCTCTGCTTTGCAATGAGAAACACGACAGTTTCTCTCAGAAGTTCACCATCTGCTTCCTTCACTTAACTCAGTTTCCTACTTACGCTGAAGCAGGGTGCGACCAACACCCTCAACCCCAGCTTGCTGCTCAGAAGTTGCTCCTAGACTTTACCTATAGTAACTATCTAACTATAAGCTAACTATCCTAAGGAATTAAATGCTTTGAGCATTGTAGCAACTCCTCTTTCCCAAGATAATCCATCAAAAACATGGCCTAAGTCATGATAACAACAAGTCCCCAGTTTTCAAAGCCAGACATGAAATTATATCTCAGTGACTTCCTTTGACCCAAAAGAAAAATGAAAACCAGCCTTACTCAGTTCTTCGTGTTAATCACAAAGGAAGAATGAGCTGAGTAGTGCTGTTTTCAACCTTTTGCTCCTAGTGTTGGTCGCCTGTTGAACTGTGCTGTTTGTTTAAATCATCAGCTCCAGTGACCCTGCTCTCTGTATTTATTATGCTTTGGATAAAATAATATTGTAGGCGTTCCCATTTTTTAAATTCCACACTACTATAAAATATACAGTGAATCTATCACTATCTAGCAGATGTGCTCATGACTTTGAAATCATCCGTGGGCTAGCTTTAAATAGAAGTCCCTTTCTGAGAAACAAAGACCAACTTTTCCATCTGCTTTGGGAAGCGCTTGCTTCTTTGTTCTAAGTGTATAGATCAGATTTATGTTTTCTTTTTAATAGAATTTTCTGTTTGCTTGCTTTATGACTGGCTTAGAAGATCCTTGTGTAGAACAGAACTGTTTGGGGGCTCAGGCTGGTATGACAAATTCTTAATTTAAAGCCTGGGGTTCTTTATAAATAAAAAGGGTTTTTCCCCCTCTTATCACTTTGGAGCTCAACAGTAACAGCAACAATAAAATCTGTGCCAAAATTTTAGTAATATAGTTCAGGATCTTTATATAATAATGATAACTTAAGTTTTAAGTGTTCACCTATGAGTATATTGGGCCTAAAATCACCTAAAATAAGATAACCTACACTTTGAAATTCTTTAAAGAGACTATATCTATTTTTATTCATTATAATAGAGATACTCTATATTTTCATTAATAAATACTATTTAAACACAAGTGTTATAGAATCATGATCATTATTAGCAATGCTAAAGCTAGTTGAAATTAAGCAGTCATGTAAGATTGACAAACAAGCAGATTGAATAAACCATTTATTCTAACCCTATCAAAACCACAGGATTTCTTCAAGACTAAATGATATCAAAGATTTTGAAATTATGACTAGTGTTACATGGAGCAAATTATCAAAAATATATCAACTTGGAACCTTTATCTATTGCTACTCTTGAGGAAAGAACTTTTTTGTTTGTGGCTAAATTTCTGTCTCCATATTTCTGAAGACACATTATCGTGTTTATCTGTGGCACACAGGGAAGAGAAAAGATTTACCACCACTATCAAACATCAACTTTTATGCCTTGTGGAGAAAGCATTGCTACTGTTGCATTGAGGGTTTTGAATGGAGAGAAAGACATTAGCTACCAAAGTTCTATGGTTTTATCTTGCTACTCCTGTAGGAGTGTTAAAAGAATAAGGATAAATTAGGATAGATCCATATTTATGTATTTGGAAGAAATCCTTTCAATTCTGAGCTGAATTTTTTTCTTGAAGATACCAATTGTAATCAGTGTAGTATTACTAAAACTGAAAAGCTATTGACCCCAAGTCCATAATCCTGCAGAGAACCTTAGGTACATACTTCCTTTGTTCACCATTGACTTATTCATGACTTAAATTCCCAACAAACTTTGTCTTAAGAGGCAAAGATTTGGAAATGAATAACCCTCAAGTTTAGCTTATTCACCCATTAGTGAAACCACAAATGTTCTAAGTGGTTTAAAGAAGTAAGCAATTCTATATATCCTGCAATACCTAGACTGTAGAGCCAGTTTGACTGACCATGTGGTAAAGACCTTTGACTCAGAAGCTACAGAATTTGAGAAGGTATTTCCATTGCCCAGGACAAGAGGCAAATTCAATTTTTTTAAGGATGGTTTCTATTACATGTTATTGTTAGGGTTTACGGCATTGTTAATTAAAAAGTAACTATAAATTCAGCCATCAAATGTCAGAGACCATCATGTCACTGAAAAAAAACTTATTATCAGTGGACAATGATTCTGAATGCTTCCCCACTGTGTGGTACAGTCTCTCTGTGGATAAGCAAACCTCCACCATCTACAAGTGGGTAAACAAATTTACCTTAAAACCAAAGTGCAAATGACCACTTTAAAATATACATACAGGAACAGTGAGGGTTGAGGTACCTTGGTGGAGGTCAGCTTCTACCTCTAACTTAATTAAGAATTCCAACCATTCTAAGTTAAAAGATGAATTCCCAAATGGGGACAGCCCCAGCTGCAAATTCCCAAGCCAGATGCCTCCTTTTGCTTCCCCCTCCAGTCAGTTTTAACCTCAGGCCTCACTTATGAATCCCTGAGGCTGTGGGAGGACCCACCGGCTTTGGCAGGCCGGTGGCTCACTGAAAGCGGCTTTGCACTAGCACTCCATTTATTTCTGAAATGCTGGCAAAGCTGAAAGAGTCTTCAATTCCGCAAGGGGCAACATTTTTCTTCAGGAAAAAAAAATTGTCAGCACAGGTAAAACAGCTGTGTGCAAATTAAGAGAAATTAGCTATTGCATCAAATTCCTGTACTTGAGGATGACTTTCACTGACATAAACGTACTGTATTCTAAAGTCATAAAAAGTAGTGTTTCTCAAATGGGACTCAGAGATACCAATGATAGCATGTGTGTGATCTATGGCCCATCTGAGAACCAAGTGAGGTAAATCATATCATCTCTATCTGACTGTTCCCACTATCCTCTAACAGGGGTACCTGGGCTCTGGCCATTAAGTAGTGGGAGGAAGGTCACCCCAGGTAGAGATATGAGGAGCAGATTATATGCTTCTGACCACTCCCCCGCCCCACAATGGGAGCTAATATCTAACATTGTTCCAGAGGTTGGCCTTGACAAATACAGAAGACAGTCCCCATCTCCTCTGTGATTTACAAGCTGCTAGGAACATGGATCATGTGAGACAATTTTGAAACATGTGTGTAAGTATTGTAAGAAGTCTGGGATAGACAAACAGCGGGGACAAGAAAGAAAGGGAATGTGGTAAAACTCTATTTGCAAGTCCAGATTTTAAACTTGGCTACTGTGTATACAAAAAACAATAACAAGGGCATGCTTGATACCAACCAGTGAACTATAGGAGAAGGGATTAGAAAAGAGATGAAGATGGTAGGAATGACTGAAGGGCTGGAACCAGGGTGAGTGTGATGTCTACATGCATCCCTGTAAGTGAGTGCATCTCAAGGTCACTTGTTTATTTCAACAATACCCCAAAGCAGTCTCTGGACTTCATGAGCTAGTTGCATTCATCTCTCAAGTAATACATGAAGAAATATTTTTGATACTGAGTTCTTCAAGTTCCTATGGCATGGGATGTTTTACAGTTCCTTAGGATGGACTATTCCTGGTATCTGTCAAACCTGTAAGGACTGGCTAGTGTCAGTTCCTCATGGCTGAATGCTCAATTTTCAGGAATTTACAAATAAGCTTTCAAAAGCAACTGTTATTAAAAATAATATAGACATATAATTAAATAAGATATATTAAGAACAAGTGGTAAGCCTATCTGTAGAGGGTAGTTCTGTTCCCCAATTGGTTCTTGATCTATCAATAAAGATGCCAGAGGTCAATTGTTGGATGGAAGAAAAGAGGTGGGACTTCCTATTCCCCGAGGCAGACTAAGAGACATGGGAGAGGAAGAGAGAATTTTACCATTGCTTTGGAGGGAGAAAAGATGACCAGCCATGTAAGATCTTAGGCAGTGTGACCATAGGTATTTCTCCAGGTAGAAGATTAGAAACACGGCTAAGCTGAGAGCAGATTGATAAGCGCTGAGCTAAAAGTATTGGGAAGGACACACTTGCCAAGGGAGATTAGAAGTGCCCAGCAATTGAGCCAAGAAGGCAGGTTGAAAATAAGTTAATATGTTTAAGTTTCATCCATGGATCTAAGGGAGCCTGGATGGGGCTAGTATCATGGTCTTCCTGGAGCTTAAAGTAGGGTAACAAAACTACATGTTATACCTATCCAGTAATGTTTTATTTTGTTTTTACATTTTTTAGCATAATTGTTCATATTTACCTAGTGTTCATAATTACTTTTTTATTACTTTAATAATGGTTTTTCCTAACATCTCTATCATGTGATCCAGTATCTGTATCATCTCATTGGTATCTTTGGGTCACCTTTTCTCACTTGAGACTTTTGTCCTATATTCTTCTTACGCTGCTGAGTTGTACCCTGGACATCCTTAGCTGCTGTGGATGAGACTCAGGATCTTACTTGGAAAATAATGGTGTTTTTGTTTTAGGAAACAGTCAAAGTAGGTGCAGACCTAAGTTCTAAACCACTGTCTTGGGTCTGTAGCTTGGAGGTCAGTTCAGTTTTCAAGGCCAAGCACTATTAGATGGATGTGCCCTGCTTGTGTGACTCTTCAGTGGCTAGCCTCTGTCCTAGACCAAGGCCTGCAATTTCAGTTCCCAAAACCCTATGTACTGATTAGAATCTGATTCTATTTTGCAAAGCTCAGGGGTGAACTTAGAATTTATTTATAAACAACTTGATAGGAGCAGTGTTGTTTTCCCAGACTCCTTACCCGGTGCTGTCTGGACTCTTCTCCAGTTCCCTGGGGCTGTGTTTTTTGATCCTCCATCTAGGACTCTAGAACTTTAGTTACAATGTTGAGTCCTTCCAGAGCTTCACCCACACACTGAATCAAATGGGAAGAGAGATGAAAGGAAAACACTTCGTGTTCACTCCTTTTCTCCAACTTACTTCCCACTTAATACTCCTTAAGGAGCCTCCGCTTCTGTCCTGGCTCCATAGCCACATTCAGTGAGGAGGGGAAGGAAGCCACTGTTCTAGGGTTCTGCACCATCTCCTACCTTCCTAAAAGAGGCTGCTAGCTAGTTTGCTTTTGTAAAACCTACATTTTTCTAATTATTTCTTTGAGCTTAACCTTTCTAGACTCCTCTTGGTCAAATTCTCATCCCTCTGGATTTCATCCAAATGTGATGGCTCAAATTATGAGGCCATTATTTCCCTTAGTCCAGATTTATAAATCTATTGGAGCACTTGGGCATGTGTTAGTTTTGTCAGTAACTACGTTTTACTTGTTCACTGGGACTAAAGTTTTAGAAACCCCATGTATTTCACATAGGAATATCAGATCTCTATCACACTATTGCATTCAGTCATTTTCTCTCATTTACAGGAATTTGGAACTTTCAATATTCAATTTTGTCTGTAGCTGATCATTCATGTATACTGATGTCACTGGAAATTCTGACACTGTCATGTGCTTTGTAGGATACCTAAGTCTAATGTAGAAGTCAGCTCTAAAGTACTCTAAGGAAGCTGTGGAGGGGACAGACTGAGAAGATAGTATCCCTCGGCACACTGACATCCCTCAGCCCACTTCTTTCCCTGAACATATCTAATTCCCAGGGCTCTTCTTCCTTATCAAATGTGGGCTGTGCGTTTCAATAGGTGAAGACCATAAGACAAATTTTTCAAAGCTTAGTAGGTGAATGCCTGGCAGTTGTATGCAGTTCTAAAACACCCACCTACAGTTGAATTTGACAAACAGTTTGGGGATAACTTCTCCTGGAGGATATAAAAAAGAGCCAAAGGGAAGGGAAGGAAATAGATTATGAGTCCAGCAGAACCTGTTTCTGTCTCCATCAGCCTAGGCCCTTGTGAGGTCAGTGAATGCCATTGTCTTAAGTAGCTGAAGCACATCTAACACCCCACAGAGCATACATAACCAACATTGTTCAAACTTTTGGGATTCCTTTGTCAGGAATAATTAACTGGGAAAAATGGTGACCATTTTGGGGGAGGAGAATCACTGAAAATGTAGAGGAGACAATTATGGATCAACAAACCATGGCCTAGTAAAGAAAACATTTCTAATTCTGGAGAGAAACAAATAAGACACCTTAATAGAAAATGTCAATCATTCAAATAGAAACATGGCATAATAACCCACAAAAAGCTTCAATATTAATTTGTTGGTGCCCAAGATGTTTCTGACTAGACCCTTCCCTTCCTGGGGCTACCTATTAACTCATTCCACTAAATAGTTTGAAACAAAATTCAGATCTGGGAACATTTCCTTTAGAACCCTGCAGTGTGTATGTGTTGGGTGGTGGTAGGAGTGGAATCTGCTCTAAAAAGCAGCATCCTTACTCCAAGGGAAAGTAAAGCCATGGGAGGTGCTGAAGAGATTGTAAGCAGGTGAAGAGGAAGAACCCAATCCATTCCTAGGAGTTATCCTCAGAAGTTAATTTTACATTTTAAGGAAGACAGAAGACTTCATTGTTTTTCTTTATACTGCAGAAAGCATACAGCAGAAACCAAGCAATTCCTAGGGGAATAAAACTGATATTGAAGGGAAGTCAGTCCACCCAATACGGTTAAACATGAAAGAAACACCTGAGCTGCATTGGTCCATGGTGGCAACACTTTTTAAAATATATGGGCCATGACCATATTTTTAGAGTTTGTATTTATTTCTCCTTCGTTCCACATGATGTAAACTGAGATATTCAGTTATAAAACAGAATTTCATTGCTTTGGGATAATTCCCCAAGAGAGGAAAACAAAGTATTTTCCTCTCAAAAGAAAAGTGATAAATGGTTAATGAAACATCTAAACATGACTGTAGAATATTTTTATAAGTATCTGACATCTTCCACCTGAATTTAGCTGATGATTCGAAGTCCAAGTATGAATACTGAAAGAAAAGGCATGCATGTGGCATCCGCGTCTGGGTTTACTCTTTGGTAAAAGGCATCCCATTCAGTGCTCCTTCTGACATTAAGAAGGTTTGTGTGTTGCCCAGAAAAGCATCAGCTGGAAACTACAGTTGAGGGCTTGCAACAAAAGGGTTAGCCAAAATTACTAGCTACTTGAAAAGAAAAGTATGTCTATTTTCTCTTGTCCACACAAACACATCCAAGTAAACTGTCTGCAACGGGGATTTTGTATCGATTTGTTTTAAAACTCAGCTACTTTTGGAGAAGTGTGGGAAACCCAGAAACAAATTCAACATTGGGTCTTTGGATATGCAAAGATTTCCAAGCAAAACAAGAAAATTGCCCAAGGGCTTTAGTACTTTCATCAAACCTTAGTCCCATTCTCAATGGGTGCTAGAATCAGGGACCAGATTAAGGACCAACCAATTCCATTCATCCACTCTCAAGTCACCTCCAAGAGTGTGGCTGGTAAAAGCAGCAGTTGTGAGCACCTGTGCGCAAATGTGTGCCGTGTGCTGACCGTGATCCCCCCTTCTCTCTCCACTTTATTTCCTGTTATGGTGTTTTCTGCTGCCTCATTTTTATAACTCTGGTTTTCATTAAATAAAAGTCAGGAGTAGAAGACTGTAAATCTCTTTATGTTGTACTCAGCTCCAGGGCAGCAGGTCCTCCTTCCCTGCCTAAAGACTTCACTGCCAAAACCAGGGTTCCAGCCCTGGGGTGTGGGAAGGAGGTCTTCTTGTCTAAGGACTGTGAGCCTTAGTGCCTTTTCTCTTCTGGGTTTGTTTGCTCAGCTGGAGGGACACACTCTGTTCCAGGACTACTAGAGCTTGTGGAAAACAGCTTCCTCCAACACCCGACAATCCATTTTAAAGTAGTTTGGAGCTAAGAGGGAAATTCGGTTGATTCTCCCTGCTCAGCTTTCCTCTGTTTTCTTCATACATGGAAATGAGAACCTTGTAAACAGTTAATATTTCACATCCCACCCACAGCACAATTCACCAAAGCAGGGAGGCTCTTAGGACTTTTCCCCATCTCCTTCATGGGTGTCTTCCCACCTAGCTCCTTGTTACTTTACCATCTTTCTTTTCTCCTCTAATAAACTCATCTCTCACTGTCCACCTCCCAAATAAAAATATGTCTTTTGCCAACCTATGTTATCCTTACAATGTCCTATTGTAGCCCCTGGCTCAATAGGGCAGTTGGGATATCTAAGGCCTATGGACTCTCAAATGAAGATTTTACCCATTCTTCGTGTACTAGAGCTTCGCTGGTAACTTTCAAGGAGAGACGAGGGCAATGGAGAAGAAACCCTGCCATTGTAGGGCCTGGTTCCTTAACTCTCAGCTGGAAGTGGCTCTGGAGCTTCAGTGTGAAAATTCTGGTTCAGGACATCTTGGAATGAAGGCAACACACAAACAAATTGATATTCAGAAACTTCACACCATCACTAACTAGGGGATTGAGAGAGGGGCTCTAATTCTAAATTCCTCCAAAGCCTCCAGCAGTGGTTTAAACACTAGAGAGGGAAGCCTTCAGGGGTCTCCAGTGAGAAGGCTAAAGGTGCCCTGTTAACCAATAGCCCCGAAATGAAAGCAGAGCCTAGAAGTATACTCAGGGTCCATAGTGTCCATCCCAGATGGCCTCTTCCTGGGCTAGAATCAGGAAGCAAAGGGAACCTTTAAGCCTTACATTCCCAGGGACAAAAGAAGTCTCTATGAAAATATAAAATAAGGAAGAAGGAAGAACAAAGGAGAAAAGGTAGGGAGATGTTCCTTGGCTCTGCATCACCATAATTCTAGCTTCTAATTTCTAGTTGTCAGGATTCATCTCCTACAGTATAGAAGCTGAAGGGAACACATACTCATCTTGAGAAAGACCCCACAGTATCTCCAGATGTTTTGGGTTATCCTACAGGGAGGAGAAAAGCCTGGGCTGGGAGAAGTAAATATGTTCATTCCCTGAAAGAAGGAAGGTCACCAAGTGGGAACAGCTTCTACGCCTTTGGAAGTATCATGTTTCAGCTGAGGAGCCAGGAATAAGATATCACTTGTTAACTCTGCTAATCCAGTAAGTAGACATCGGACAACTGAACCATTATTTGGCGCACTCTGCTCAGCATCCCCTGACAAGGAAACAATGTCCTGCTGGGGTTAGGTGTGCTGTGTGCTAAGATGACATAAAACTTTCAGCAACTTTGGAAGAGGCTGATTTTTATTTTAGAGAACAGCACACACTGAATCAGTGAGAGGGAGAAATTGTAGCCTCCCATCTCCTTCTCAGAAAATACATTACTAGGATTAGTGGATGGTTTAGATGGTAGGTGGGTGGTTATTTTATACCAAATTTATCCCTAGACCATAGTTTTAAGTGTGTGTGTATGTGTGTGTGTCTATTTGTCTGCCTGTCTGTCTGTCATCTGTCTGTGTATATCTGTGTCTATCTTTGTGTCTGTGTATTCATGTGTGTGTGTCCATCCATCCATCCTCTGTCCATCTGTCTGTCATCTGTCTGTATCTGTCTGTGTGTCTGCTGTGTGTGTGTGTATGTGTGTGTGTGTGTGTGTGTGTGTGTGTGTGTTGTGGGTTTTTTTTCCTCTAAGAAAATTTCTCAGAATCATGGAAATGCTTTCAAATGAAAGGGTGTTTCTGTCCTAGATTCTCGTTGTACTGATTAAAAAACCCAAAACCTGGGCAAGGGCCAGAGACACATGAGCACGCAATTTCATGTAGCAGCGTAGCCAGGACTGGAAATATGGCTGTATTTAGTAACACCAGACACTGCCAAGTAGCACGGTAACACCAGCAAAACTGTCACAGGGACGACATCATGGCCGCCTCAGAATTAGGCCGTTGCCACATCTCACCTAAGCTATGAATTAAGGGAAGCTACTCTTTCTTTTCTCTAAGCATTCCTTCACCATAAAGCTTGAACTACACTGAAGAATGAAGGACAGGAGGTAGAAGCCAGAGCCCTAGGTCAGACCCATGTGGAGTAGAACGGATATGTGAGCTGAAGTTCCTGGAAACCTGAGCCCTCTGTAGCATTGTTCTGCATGATTTACAGGTGATTCACACAGACTGGCCAGAGCTGGCTGGCTGTGCTGTTCTTCCTCATTCCCATAAACACAGGACAGGGCATGACAGGTAAAGACAGAGGGTGAATTGAAAGTACAGGTTCAATGGTTCCTTTCTTTGGTGTCTGATCCCCTGACAGTGACTGGCTTACTAGGAAGTATGAGGCTGACAGGAGAGACAAGCTGACAGATGGAGTGAATCAAAGGCTAAACCACAATCAAGAAGCTAGGGGCAGGCCCAGGAGACCATGGTGTATTTGCCAGCTCCGTGGCATCCCTAAGTTCTCTTTCCATGGGACTCATGATAGACATGTGTTATTTTGCCCTGCCAAAAATCTTTCTTCTGCGAATAGTAGTTCACTTCTCCTGGGGGAAGGGACCCTCCCTACACCAGGGTCAGGTATTCTGAGAGTTGGTTGAATACCCAGCTTTTGAAATTTGGAACACATAATGAACCACAAACGCATTTTAAATGCTTGGCCTCAGTGATGGGCTTTGGGTGAGCTAACTGGCCAACTCAAGTCAAGGAGACTCGCACTGGGGAATTTTACTGGAAAGAAAGGGCTACCAGCCATAAAGTGAGTCCACAGCACTCTACATGAGCATAAAGCCAAAAACTGGGGTACAGAAGGCAGAAGAACAGAGAGAGGCCATATCTAAATGACTTCACTAAAGCCTATTATGGTTCAAGTGTGTCTCCCAAAAGTTTGTGTGTTGCAAACTTACTTCCCAATATAATTCTAAATTTATGTGTTTGTGAAATAGTGAGGCTGGAACCCTAGGAAGGTGATTAGAGTAAAGCAAAGTCTGAGAGGAGTGATGAATTCCATTAGGGACTGTCTATCTCCTTAACTGGAGTCAATGGGTGAGAACATCTGCACTCTCACTATTGAACACACCGTGTTATTTATGAGGCTTTTGCAGATGCTGCTGCCCTGCTCTTGAAATTCCCAGACCTCAAAACCATTCTATCCTGTGTGTTTATATGTATACACATGAATGTGTAATGTGTATTTTGTGCATGTGTGTATGTATATTCATGTTGATGTGTACACATGCTTGTAGAGGCTGGAGCACAATGCTGGGTGTCTTTCTCATCATTTTTTACCTCATTTTGTTGAGACAAGTTCTCTCACTTAAACTGTAGCTCACTAATAGGCTGGCTCACCAGTGAATCTCCAGGGATTTACCTATCTCTAGTCCCCTAACTTTAGGGCTACAGACCTGCACACCCAATACTGGGAATCCAAACTCAGACCTTCATACTTAACTAACTGGGCCATCTCTTCAGCCCTAAAATTCTATTCTTTGTTACTCACCTAGTCTCAAATATTTTGTTACAGTGACAAAGAAAAGTCCTAGAAGTCACTGTGCCCAAGGGAAAATTTAACATAGTCGATGTATTTCTTTCTTTGCTTAACTCAGTAGTAGCATTCTTTCACTTGACCAAGCTAATAAAGGTGTCATAATGTTAACTATCCACATATATCTGTGGAAAAAGACAGGATATTTCTGGAGCAATTTCAAATCTTCTTGGAAGAATAGAAAATGCTAAACCTAATTCCACTAAACATACGTGGGGCTGCCCTCTCAATAAAGTTGTCTCAGTCTTTCATGAGAGATCCCTCCTTAGAGGTGAAGACACAGAAGTAGCCTTCAGTGTGTTCCTGCTTTCAGAGGAGCATGAACTATACTCTGGCAACACACATACAGAGTACGGCAGGTCAGAGAAAGGCTACTTAATTGAGCCTGAAAGAAAAGGCCCAGACACCAATTACTAGATAAGAAAAAGAAATAAGAGGAGTGGGGTCAGGGGTGACAAGAGGGCTCAGGGTGGGCAATGTTAGATTTGAACTGTCTGTTGATCATCTGAATGGTAGTGTCTAGATAGCATGCACACACTCTGCTCTGAGGCTAAAAACCTAAGTTGGGAATGTCAGACTTGGAATGAATGTTATTTGGGCAACAGGAAGTTAAGACCACCTACAGATGCAGGTGATGTTAGCCAGAGGAAAGAATTGGAGAGAAAGACTACAGAGTTTGTCCTCACAGGGCAGGCACATTTGGAGATCAAGAATGGAGAGAAGTCTCCAGGAAAGAAAAGATAAGTGATGGTAAAGAGGTAAGCAGAGGGAGAAATGGAGTGGGGGAGCAGAAGAAAGAAAGGCAGTAGGAACTGTCACTGAAGACAGGAAAATAGAAAACTTCCAAAAATAAAATCCATTGGCAAAATCAAGAACCAAAGAAAGGTAGAGTAGGAACACCGAGTGTTGGCGTTAGTGTCCAGGCCTTCTGACAAGCCTTTCCTCAGCATGATAGTGCCACAGCCTACACTGGATATAGGGAGCTGTGCCCCTCCAGAGATTCCCTACCTCTCCCAACACTACAATCTCTTTCCTGCTCCCTCTGTTCTTCTTCTTCTTTCCTCCCTCTCATCCTCCCCTCTCCTCTCTTCTATTCTTCTTCATGCCTCATGGGTATCTCTTTGACCTCCATGTGATACAGTTTATCTTTGAGGCAGCATTCACCACACTGAAGGAAACATTTCCTATGAACATTTTCCTTTCTTGCCTGATATGAGCTCCTCCAGGTCAGGATTCTGTATTGTTCTTCTTTTTCTTTTAAGCCGCTGGATCTAGACATAATTTATAAGTAGCAAAATGTACCATGCAAATCTAGTTTTTCATACATGCTCATTTTCAAAGATTTACCCAGATCCAGACAAACAAATTTCTAGGACCCCACATGCCTACCCTGATCCTTCTTAGCCAATATGACTAGGGATATTAAAATTTTGAGCCATGTGAAAGATGTCCAGATGGTAGTATACAAGTGAGACTGGACATAAATGGGAGATAGCAATTTGAGTTCAATGCTACTGAGCCAGGAAAAGGTAGAACTAGACAATCACAATAGACTTGTTTTTCCTAGTTTTTAAATGTATGTATATGGAATTCTATAGTTTGTAGCATTTTTAGATATCAGCTTTCACTCAACCTTTGTCATACAACCATCTATTCCTTCACATTGCTGTGTCATGAGTATATCACTAGTGGTTTATATTCTTTCCTTTGTAGATAGAGTATAGCTATGAAGAATGATGCTGCTATCACCATTCTAGTCCATTTTTTTCAGCAGACATAGAACTCATTGTGGAAATGCAGGGTCAGGTCCTAATTCTTTCTTGAATCTTTTAGTCTCTGTACACAGGGCCAGTTGACTACATATTAAGTAGGTATGTATAATTGCCCTTAACACTGTAAACAATTTTCCAACATTACTCTTGGAGAAAGTTATGGAGATGCTCAATTGTGTCTTGTAGTATCACCTTCAGATGCTTTTTGAATTACTTCTTAAACAGAGTATGAAAGTTTCAAAATAAGTGCATCAAAATTTAAATAAATCAAAATACCATGTCTTATAGTATAGTTTAGTAGAGAAACATGTGCATAGCATGAATTAGACACTGAATTTGACCACCAGAACTGTCAAATGAAATAAAATAGTCAAATATAAACTCAAATGGTTTAAAGAAATGTACATTCTCCCTCACTCTCTTTCACACACATATGGATGCAAGTAGGCACACACACCCACACTCAACAAATACCCTACCTTTCCCCTATAATAAACAACACAAATACAAAGAATTCCTTTTCAAAGTCTCATGTTGACCAGCAGAGAAAGGAGGCCAAGAAAGAGAGGGGATTTATCCCATCTTGGAAGGACATCTGGGTTGATGCAACTACTTTTGCACACACAAAAACATGTCAAAACCAGGCCCTTAGCAAATGGCCCAGGAGGAACATGACAATCAAGACATCAGATTCTGTTATTCTTGTGAGTAGCTGCTCCAGTTTTCACTGGCTGGAAGTAAATGCTGGTGGGATACAAGGAAAGGCAGAGATACTCCTTTTGGCACTGCGCATAGACACTGAGGGTTGAAGTTAGCTGGCACTTGCTCCTCTCCATCTTTCAGGAACAGACTCTGACCACAAGTTTGGCCTGAGTTTGTGAGAAAAGATGTGAAATGTAAGTGAAAGAAAGAATAAAAGGAACTGCATACAATGTGACTTCTGGTTTGGATCCATGCCTTTTTCTTCATCCCATCTTGCTGTTCTTGCACCTGCCCAGGCCAGCACCCTGGAGCACAACTCTGATCCAAAGGGATTTATGGGTGTTTTTCTAAGTCTGTTCAGCCTCCTTGGAAACCTTCCCAGGGGTGGGGGTGGGGAGTAAGCCCCTGAATATTTAGCTTAAAATATTAATACTAAGTAATTAGAGAAATAATTTACCCAACAGGGTGCTGATGAATTCAGGGTCATTCATCCTTGGTGGCTGGCAGATGTGGGTAAGAAATAGAGGACACATTGAAAGAAAACAAGAGAGCACAGAGAGAGGTTAGGCCATATAGGCTGGAGCCTGTCCTCAGAGAGAACAGATGCAGGTGTCTCTCAACACCCAACTCTTCTCATTCATTGCTAACTAAACACAACAGCACATTCATTTACTTCACAGTCTCACATTGATAACATACTGGAATTTCAGGGGGAAAAATGGCCTGAAAAATGCATTCCGGGAAACAAAAATGCTGTCCCTGTAGCAGAAGACTCTAAGGAAGTAGTAACACTAGAACAGAGTAGACAAGTGGCTTGCTGGTGTTAGGGGTCAGCTTTCTGAAGCTCTCCTCTCTCATAGTCCAGAAATTCCATGAGGACTCAAAGAAACTGTTCACAACTCCAGGGACACCATTCATGCTGAGTTCTCCTGGGGACCATCATGAGAATAAATGTTATCAGTGTGGTTGTACTTTTTTTACTGGACACTGCTGGATTTTAAGTTGCTATTAAAATGTGTCAGGCTCACAATGACTTTGAGCTTTGCATAAACATGTACAATTAAGCTTGCAAAGAAGGGGCTGGAAGAGTCATAGAAGTCTATGGAGTGTTTACCTACCAAATAAAACTCCAAACGCATCCCTGCTGCCAACTCCATCCTTCTTCTCTATGCACCTGGAATTTCAGACAGTCCATAGACCACTGCCCACTGCTTGGCTGGAAATAAAAGGTATAGGTCCAAGTAAATCAACATTCCTCCAAAAGACAGGCACATAGTCTGCTACAGAGTAGACGATGAGTAAATAATTTTGTATGTGAAGCTATCATGGTTCTCAGTCACAAGTCCAAGGTCTAGTTTCTGAAGAATGAACCTTATTCTTCAACACTTACTTCTGACCACCACTTTCCCTTTATTGCTCTGGCCCAACCCTGGTTCTCTTTATCCCCACCACTCTTCTAGAACTGCTCTACTTAAGGTCACTGTTACCCTTCAGATAGCTAAATTCAATGGCTGATTTTCACTCTTCTTACATGATTGTAAGCAGCTACAGCCATCACTCCCCACTCTTTTCTCTTTGCTTTATTTTCTTTCCTTGGATTTCAAGATGCTTCACACTCTCTGTCCTGCTTCTCCTCCCTCCCATTCCTGTCTCTGCTTACCTCCCCCTACTCTCTGACCTCATATGGAGTTCCCCAAGGTCACAGCTCTGACCTTTCACAACCCATCACTCAGATCTATATTTGTGCCTCAGATCTCTAACCTGCCCCTCAGCAATGAATTCCACAGACCCCAAAGATGCATCAACTCCTCTGTGTCTAAAGCCAGAAGCAAGGGATTCCAGATCCTAATATCAAGCTTGCTGTCTCAGTTGATAGTGTCCATTTTTAGAGTTGTTTACATCTTTCTCTGATGTATTCTGTCCTACACTGGGGATTCTGTTGGCTCTGCTTTCAAAACTCATCACTTTGTTCTAAGTGCCAAAGCTTATGCTGGCCTCTGACTTTTATAGTACAGCCTGTGTGGGCCACGAGTCTACTACTTACTTGTGCCTTGGTCTGTTTCTTCTTCCTCACAGCCATCCTTGCCATCTAAGAGACCATTTGAGCTACTCCTTTCTTGTGTTAATTACCTGTCTTCTTTCTCTGGAAAATTACCTGCAAAGGCAGGAGGTCTTTGTCTCTTTCTGGTTCAAATTGTTCTCCAAATACCTAGAACAGTTCTGAACATCATATATTCTAAATTGTCTTAATCAAGGGCAGTCTTCTCTGAAATGGACCAACCAACCCACTTCTCTTGGTGTGCTGGTCAAAATGCAGACTCTGTGCCATTAACGGAATGGGATTCTGACTGTAAGGATAGTAGGCTGCACTGTGAAAAGCCCTGCAGCTAATGCATATCCAGGAGCACAGCTGGCAGGCAGACATCAGGAAAGTCGTTCCCAAATTTGTTTTTTGCTTCAGAACTCTGTCTTCAGTTCCTAACAGAAAACATAAACAAACTGATTTTAAAAGGAGAGAACCAGAAGAATTACTTTTTAAAACTGAAACTCAAGTGTAACCTCTAGAAGGACAGTGTTGGCTTCTGCAAGGAAACTCCAGGTCTGCTTCCTTTAAGAAACTGTTATTGGCATTACTGATTTCTAGCTCACTGTATCCTTGTTAGATGAGATTCTACTGTCTGATAGTCAGAACCCTCCCTTTGAAGTTTTTATTTGTAAAAAACTTTCTCCTCTCCCATGCTCACCCCCATCTGGCTACAACAGTCCAAGCTGCATTCTGAGCATTCTGGTTTATGGTCAACAACCTCTTGCCATTTGGCTTTTGCTCTCCTCTACTGTGTTAAATCCCAGTCCTGACCACTCTATACTTAAATTTCCTCATTCTGCTGAGTGCTACTAAGGAAAATGATGCCCATGGCTGTCACAGACTGGTGCCTTTTGGGTTTTATAGGAATTGGGGCCCATACAATAGCTACATCAGGCTGGTCTCCTTTTTCCTCTACCCATAAAGGTCACTCCCACTCTTTCAGGTGTATACTATTTTTACATGACTAAAATCAGGAGCAATGTCCCAGATCTTAAAGATGCTCAATGTTAATAAGAATCCAATTAATTCTGTGCAATCGAACCAAAAGGCAAATTTATGGTCTGAAGTGGGTGCTTATGTAACTGCCTATCCAGACTTGGATTTCTGATTTGTGTCATCAAAACATCAAGTGGCTCTCAATATTGTTTTACTAAGTGTTGTAAATGTGAACTTATAAAACTGAAAGAATGCTAATAAAATAAAGGGGGTGGGTATTCTGGTTTAACCTGGTGTAACCTCTGGAACTAAACAGAACCACGTGTACTGGTGAAAGGGAATGCTGGCCTAGAAGGAAGAAGCCAACTCAGCAAGAACACAAAGGAAACTCTTGACTCCCAGACTCAATGCTTGCTGAGTTATGGCTGCAGTCTTGTGGTTGTGAGCTTTGGTCTTTTTAGCAAAGCCCTCACTTTCCCATGCATTCAGCTACCTAGCTGGGATGTGCACACACCTTTGCTTTAGACTGGGCTGGTATGGCGAGGTCATCCTTTCACTCCCTGAAGCATCTTAGTTTTAGATGATAAACTATTTGATTATCCTACTTCTGACAAAAGAATCCCAGCCAAGGTACAAATCCCTTTTCCTATTATCTTGAACAGAAACTTCTCCAATTCTTTAAGGAGACTATAGCATGTGATCAAACAATGCCACTACCCAGACAGCCTCAAGTTTATGGGACTCCTACTCTCATAGTTAGGGTTTCTACTGTTGCAACAAGACACCATGGCCAAAAAGCAAGTTGAAGAGTAACAGGTTATTTGACTTACACCTCCAAAGTACTGCTCATCATTGAAGAAAGCCAAGACAGGAACTCAAATTGGGCATGAACCTGGAGGCAGGAGCTGACACAGATGCCATGGAGAGGTGCTGCTTACTGGTTTGCTTTCTCTGGGTTGCTCATCCTGCTTCCTTATAGAACTCAGAACTACCAGTCCAGAGATAGCACCACCCACATGCCCCTCCCAGACCAATCACTAATTAAGAAAATGCCTTACAGCTGGATCTTATGGAGACATTTTCTCAGTTGAGATTCCCTCCTTCCAAATTACTCTAGTTTGTGTGTCAAGTTGACATAAGATTAGCCAGCACAACTTCTTACAAAGGCTTTCCTTTATAAGATTTCCTAAGCTGATGGGACAGAACCAAAAACTATGTTGCAAAATAATTGTGGAAGCTGTTAGGGATACCTATGCCTGCTAAGCATCCAATATTCTTTCTCTCCAGAAGACATCTTGGTCAGGACTGGAGAGATGGCTCAGCAGTTAAGAGCACTGACAGCTCTTTCAGAGGTCCTGAGTTCAACTCCCGGCAACCACATACCATCTATGATGAGATCTGGCACCCTCTTCTAGTGTGTCTGAAGACAGTTACAGTGTACTCATATACATGAAATAAATAGGATTTTTTTAAAAAAGACATCTTGGTTAAGAACAGGGGCTATGGGCATGATGACCGGGGATGAGATTCAAGATGGAGTTAGAATGTACTGCCTCCTGGTGCTTTTGGTTATAGAGTATGAGAGGTAAAAAATTTAATTATTTTAGGCACCGAGGACATGGCTCTGTAAGTAACTGTATGCTCTACCAGCATGAGAGTGCAAATTCTAATCTCTAGAGCCCACAAAAAAGCTGCGTATGACTTGGCATACTTGCAATCCCACCACTGGGAGTGCCAAACAGAGACAGCCAAAAAAAAAAAAAAAAAAAAAAAAAAAAAAAAAAAAAAAAAGAGGTTTGTTTAAATAGAAATCCTATCTCAAGTCAATAAGGCCAAAGTGATAAAGGAAGATGCCAAATGTCATGTTCATCTGTGTGCAGATGGGCTCACATATACACACACTCACATGCATGAACCAACACACAGATTCAGCACTCACACAACACACACACATATCTCAAAAATTGCTTTAAACATTAGGCTTCAGGTGTCATTTACTGACACTGGGGAAACTGACAGGGAAATGCCATCAGGAATTCTGCTGTAGTCTCCTTTGACTAAAAACAACTGTATGATTTTCAAATGGAGCTATTTGCCAGATTGTTGGACTTCATTGGCTGAGTGGAAACAGATTTGAGAGAAAGGGAAAGACTGAGAAAGATCTAGCAGCAGGTAGCATCTACCAACCACAACACCTGATGCAACCACCTAAGCAGATTGCATATTAGAGACACTGAGGATCCAGGATCACAATCAGAGCATATCCCACTGCAGGTGTGTAAGTAGCCAACAAAGGTTAAAAGGGGGGGAGGGTTACTAGGAGGAAAGAAAAATCAGGAGAGTAAGAGGACCCTGCAAAACACAACAAACCAGTTTCAAAGTGGAGGAATGATTGATTGTGCCCAGTGTTTAGTGGTTGTGAGACTTAGATACATGGCAGAAATTACCTTGAAATGAGGACACTGGCCGATCACTTCGAGGAAAAGCACTGTCAGTTTTGAAGGCAGTGAGGGAACATGATGCTCTGAGCAAAACTTAGAACTTCAAAAACCTTCAATCCACCACTATAGATCCAAGAGGCTTGAAAGCTTAACAACTCCTTTACTCTCATTCCTGATTTCTTTTTTGTTTTTACCCTTTAATTATTTTCTGAGATAGTACCTAACTCTTAGCCCAAAATATCCTGGAACCTAATGTGTAGCTGATCTGGCTTCAAACTTGTGACTATCTTTCTGTCTCAGCCTCCTAAGTACTGGGATCTACAGGAATGAGGCACCAGAGCCAGCTGAAATCTGGCTTGCATTTTCTCTTAGCAACCTGTAATTTCTGAATATCTACCAGTCATGATATTTCTGTATAAAGTTTTTCTGAAATTCTGTTAAGTCAAAAACTCAACAATGGACATACAAACGACTTTAGCACCCCCTGCCCCTTTGCAATTGTATATCTGTATGGAGCCATTTTTTTTCTTAATCAGAACATCTACAAAAAAAAATTTATACCAAGTAGATATAAGAATTCAACTATCTTCTGTTAAACCAGAAGTAGAAGAGATTTGGGAAGAGGAGGTTGTTAACATTGGCAGTCAACTTAGAAGAAGGCTTGTTTTAGAATGAGTTTCTTTTTATTAAACATGTCAATCTGCAATAGGCTCAATTTATATGAACTGATACTGTTACTTTTTACATTAATGAAATACTTTTAAATTTTGCCTGGTTTTGGTTCATTTTTTGGTGAATATCCATAAGAGCAGTGAACATAAAAACAGCTCTGGAGGGGGTCATCAGTCATATGTTGGGGTGGGAAAATGCACTAAAATCAGAAGCTGGGCAATTGCTAATTTAATCTCCCTTTTTAGAATCTTGAGTCTTGGTGCAAATACAGTTTTAGCTAAATGATCAAATAAATAAGAATCGACAGAGATGAATCCCTTTAGCTGTTCAGCAGAGCACAAGATGCTGGAAACTGGGAATTGCTGTGATCTGAAAGTGGCTTGTCCCTGGAAAGTCTTGTACAAAGTTGGTGGCCTTTGTGACAGGATTGAGAGTTTGGCCTTTGAGAAACATTCATGAAACTGAGAGGTTGGAGGGTGTGAATGCTTTGCTGTGTGGATGCCTTAGGTGGAACTGGTTGCTTCGATGTGGAGTTGTCATGTACCACTTTCGTATGCACACAACTTCAGCTGGAGGCATGCACCAGATGACCATCTAGGTTTGGACTTCATGGTCTACAGAACAATGGCATATCTGAACTGTCATTTTTATAAAGAACTGGACTGGAGTGTTTTGTTGTAGCCACAGCAAATGGACTCTGCTAGCACTTCATGAGGTGTTATGTCACACATCTAACATGGAAACCAAACCAGTTTTCTCTCCAAAAGTTTCCGTGGCCTTTCAGTCATGTGCCAACTACACCTCCCTGAGGAATCCCTCTCATGCAAGGCCACTTTCCTGAGCAGTGACCAATATCAGCCAAGTCACTGTGTGGCTCTCCTCCTTTAGGCACAGTTCTTTCAGAATGAATAGTATATATTTACAGAGAAGGGAAAAAAAAAGCATGACAGTATGCTCTCTGTGAATAGCAACATCATTTTTATCCTGCTTCCTGTTTCCATAATTTAGAGTATTTATAAAGGTTTTTTTTTTTCTTTTTCGGACAGGCTGTTTATTTGGAAAAAGTGAAAGGACACTGAATGGAGTAGAGTTGTCCACAGCCTCATCAGCACTGCCATCCCACCTGAAGGTAAAATAGGAGCAACATCTAGAACTACAGAACTACACTGCAAAGCTGCACAAGAAATTCCTAGTGCACAGAAAACATAATGGAGAACAAAGTCACCATAGCCAGATCAAATAGTTCTGTGGTTTCTATTGCAAAGGTATCCAGAAAGAGAAGGCTTTTTAAAATCTGCCTCCAAATAGTTTCTCAAGAGACTTTATTAGTAAAAACCAAACCCAAATAACAGGAGCAACGAAGTGACAACCATAGAATGGGAGTGTTTGTCCCACAGCCTTTCCCAACAGTCTGTTTCTCAGGGTACCGTGACTTTCCATGCCTGGAACAGTGATTCAGCACATTTCCCAGAATGATTTTTCAAGCTTGTTCCTTTGCTGGTGGGAGATGCAACCCGTCCATTTATAACATGCTAATTTCAGGGCAGGGTGGAAGCCACAGATCCAGAGCTCCAAAGCAGCCCAGAACCAAAATAGAACACATTAATGCAGGTTGTGAGCTTTTCTGCTTGAAACCTCCCACCCTCACCCCTCCTCCACCTACTGCTGTAAAGCCTTCCCCACAGTCTTTGTTACTTAGAGGAAAATGTCTGATTTTGTTGGAATTTCTTGGTGTTACATTGGACATGGACCACATCTTGGTTCCTTTCTTTCTTTCTTTTTTTTTTTTTTTTTTTTTTTTTTTTTTTGCTTATGTTCTTATGTTTAATCTGTCTGACCTTTAAGAAAGAAAAAAAAAACAATCTCTAGATTTGGCTTCAAAAGTAGTCACCACAGAAGAACAAAGGCTGGGAGTTCCCAAGCTAAGTCACTCAAGGCTGAGGTACTTTCTTATTGAAATTGTTCTTCCCTTTAAGACCCCTCTACAATCCTGGCTTGTATCACAGTCACTAGAGGAAGCTGGCTTTCCCAGACAGCTCAGAGAAGGGAGTAAACCTCTGTTGCAAGTACATATTGTCCCATGGAGTTGAAGCTATGGATGTCACTCTGAACTGCCCACCAACCCCAAGAAGTGAAAGGACATTGGTTCGCACTGGGGTTTGGCTGTATTTTGTCCTCCAGGAACTGGTATGCTAGAAGACTGAATTTCATTGTGTTGCTATCAAGAAGGTTCTGAAGATGGCTTCATGGTGGGACCACCACTTGGGGAAAAAAAAATCAAAGCTTTTGAGGGAGTGTGTCAGGTCTTGTGGGACTGAACTATTCCATCAATTCACATTTCCCAAAGTGACTTTTCAAGCTTGTTCCTTTGCTGGATAAGAGATGAAACTCATCTATTTATAACATGCTTATTTCAAGGCAGGGTGAAAGCCACAGTAAAAGTCAAATTCGGCTTTCTTGAATCTCCTGTTTTCTAATGTGCATATGTCTTCTGCATGTACATGCTTAGCACTGTGTTGTAGCACATCCAGGGTACCCTCACCTCATGCTTTTAGACTTTTCAGTGAGACCTCTTCTCCTAACTAATTGTTCAGTCTCAGGTGTTTTGTAATAACAAAACAAAATCGACCAAGGCATTGAGCATTCTCAGGGGCAGCTCTCAAAAGGACCGGCAAATTCTGCACAAGATATCCCCAGAATGCAGAAGTAGCAAGGACATTATTGTGAACAACTTCCACGGCCACTAATAAATAGCTGCTCATGTGGACTCCAGTAATCTAACAGAAAATATATGGAAACTATGCTCTTCTTGAGATTTTATTTAAATGACCATATAAAAGTCACAGCAAAGTAGTTAGCCCTGTTAAGTCACTGAACCATTTGTCATAGTAAAGGAATGGGAATTGGGAGTTAGCATACTTCTCTACATTTCATTCAAGAGAGAAAGATGAGGAAAAACACATAATATATCTTAGGAACAGTAATGTCCTGTTATTGTTAAAAACTGCTGGGACCTCATTAGAGCCTATGAAAACATCCTCTGAGTGCTGAACAGCATAAATCTTCAATAGCCAAAAATGAAAGTGGGCAAGAGAAGGGAGAAAAAGGAGAGGAAAATAAAACAGGCTAGAATCACCATTTACCTGATAGATTTCTGAACCAGGAGCTTCCAGATTTGCCTGTCAAGTGGCTTTCCATGGTAAGTGTCAATTTGAGAACTTGATACAGTTGATAAGCGTAGTAAATGCACAAAACAGGGTTTTTTTCTTCTTTATTTACACTACAGCCTCTCAGGGATTCAGGTCCTTCCTTGGGATGCTCATTGCTTTTCATAAACTTCATCCTGGGACTAGAGTTAAGCCAATTAAAAATGTACTTTTGTTTTATGTGTATGTGTACTTGCATATCTACTTGTATATCTATATGTGTACCGTGTGCTGCCTGGTGCCTGCAGAAACCAGAAAAGGGGAACTGGATTCCCTGGAACTGAAATTTCTCAATATAAATACTGGGAACTTAACCAGGATCCCCTGAAAGACCAGCAAGTGCTCTTAACCCTGAGTCATCTCTCCAGTTCAAGCCAATTCTTTAAAATTGAGCAAATTACCTAAACAAGGTCCCTAAAGTCAGTTTCTGGCACACAGCCAAGAAGCCTCCTCCTGGCCAAAAACATTTACAAGACTGTAGTGAATGCACAGTTCATTTGTTCTCTGGCGGAATTGAAGAATGGTCACAGGTAATAAGTAATCATGTCTTTTTTTTTTTTTAGAAGCAAACAAGAATTACAGCTTCAGAAAGGAGCTATAGGGAACCAGCAGAATCTTCATGGAAATAACAGAAGCTGAAAATTGTCAATGAAAATGGGAATTTCTCAAGGAAAATACATCCCAGTGTTCAATAACTTTTGTTATTGCATAAGACATTGTACTTGTCTCTGTAGGAGAGATCGGGTAAGCCCTCACCTGGCCCACCTATACAATACTGAATCTTCAATGTTTTTATCACATGCACAGAGGGAAATATGCTTGCCATGGACTCTACATTTTACTGACCATTAATTTCAAGAAACATTACGTTTCTTTAAATATTTATTCGGTCTTCCTAAACTTTAATGATAAAAGAAATGATTAGATAACCAGTAGAATAGAAGACTGTAAGGAGTAGAGTGGAGTGGAGTGGAGCTCAGTGTAGAACACTTCCCTGCCATAACCCAAGTTGTTATTTCTAGCCCTGACACAGAAAGAGTAACAGCAGTTATGAAATTTTAACATTTTGAATTTAATGCATATCTAAACATTTATTTATATTTTAAAATTAAATGCTGAGGGCCATGTCTGGGTTTGTAGCTACACAATGGCAGGGGTCAGTGTCCATTTGCATGGCTCATATTATCACTAGAGAGCATGAGGATTCCCTGGTCAGGGCAGCTTCTGGGGACCACATGGATGTCCAGGGACTATGCAGAACTGACCCAGCTCCTCACTGGATGCAGCCCTCTGGAGAGGTGGCCCCATCTCTTACCACTAGCAACCCCCAGGAGAGTGAGCCCTGAGCCTCACCCAGGTAGCTCAATGAAGCTGACTCTGATAGCAGGGGTGTGGGTGAGCCGGCATTCCAAGGGCATCAGTGTGGATAAGCTGACCTTACCACTCATCTGCTATGGGAGACATGGGTGCAGATGTGATGCCCACACACCAGCCTGCCCACTCCCTAACCCTAGCCCTCACCACCTCTGGCAGTCAGGAAAACTGTCCACAGGGTCATGAGACGAGAACTGGTTCTGTCCCGTGGCTGCAGCACTTGGGAGAGCAGGCCATGCACCTCACTTGGGCAACCCAATGGAGCTGGCCCTGATGGAAAAGGCAAGGGTGAGACAACACCAAGAGTATGAGAACCAAAGAGCTGGCCCAGGATCTTATAGGATACAGCACTTGGGAGAATGGGCCAGTGTCTTGACTAGGAGTTGGCTCTGGAGGCATGGATGCCAGAAAGCCAGCCTGAGGATATGAGAACAAGTGAGTTGGCCGTGGCTCTTCCTGAGGGTGGCATTGGGCAGTCTAGCCAGAGCAGTGCTGGAGAGCTCTCCCTTGTGGGGTGGATAGGAGAGCCATTGGGCTGACCAGCATCATTACCACCCAGGCCCAGATCCAAGACTATGAATTGACCTGTCCCCAAAATCTGTATTATCTGCAAACAGTTGGCACCCATGAAAGGGTGAGTTCTGCTGATATAAAGCTACAGGTTCTACATGACACAGGGCAACAGGATAATTTTAAGGAATCTTTATGAGGATCCAATATTGATGGTGTCACAGAAGCCAGTGATCTTGAACCAGACCAATGATTCATTGTGAACATCTGCAAGTAAAGATGTGTAGACAGAGAAAGATGTGGGACACACTGTAACATACTACAGCTTCCACAATGAGATGTTTTCTGCTTTAGTTTTAGGTGTTATTGCTCTCTCTCTCTCTCTCTCTCTCTCTCTCTCTCTCTCTCTCTGTGTGTGTGTGTGTGTGTGTGTGTGTGTGTGTTTTCTTTTGGGGGGAATACAAGGGCAAGGGCAAATATGAGGGGACAGGAAAATAAGTGGGACTGGGGTGCATGGTATTAAGCTCACAAAGAATCAATAAAAAGTTGAAAATAAAATGAATGTTCCAAACATTTAATAGGTACAAAAGTTTCATCAGTGTACTTATACATTAATGAAACCACTAAAAACCAATTCTTTTGCTTAAGTTTGTTACCCAGTTATTCTGTTTGTATTATAATTTCCTCCCATAGTACAAATTTTACTTATTTCAACAAGAAAGTCATTTTCGGCAATTTTCAAGAAAATTGTTGCCAAGTCACTTCCTCAGATCTTTTGAGGCCTCTTGACTTAATCCATTAATATAGAAATTTCTCCCCTTCAATTGGTTTTGAAAACTGGAATGTATATTGACCATTTATGATCATAATCTTTTTTATCAACACCAAAATAATGATTATTTAACATTTTTAATTGATTATCCAATTCAAGTTCTACTATGGTTTGAATATGAAAAGTGCTCTCAAATTTTGGTCCAGGTGTTAAAAGCTTGGTTTCCAATGAGGAGCCATTAGAAAGTTTTGAAGAATAGAGTGAACATATGTTGTTAACATAGACACAGTCATGTCAAGGACCCAAATTCCTCTGATCCATGGGAGAGGTAAAGCCTTCCCCAGGTACAGCTCAGTAGATGGGGAAGTAAAGCCTTCCTCTGGTTCAAGTGCAAATGTTGCCATTGTGTGGGGAAACCATCAACCACAGCTTCCTCCTCTGGGATGGACTGGCACCAGAGACTGATCTCTTACAAAGATTCCCCTAGGAAGATTGGCTAAACCTGCCTCATTTATTCAGCTAGATGCCATAAATCTGCCTCCTCCATTCAGATAAAATTAACAAGGTTCTAGGTTGCTGTAGCAGCTGGTGTCTTCCATCAAAGTGAGTACAGCCCTCTCTATCTGGATCCTGGCTTTTCTATACCTATGTCTGTTTTTCTACACTGTCCTTTCTTTGTTCCCTTACATTTCTGGGACCAAGCCTAGCAGAAGCAGCTAATGGTACTGTGTGTGGGCTTTCCACGTGAAAGGCCTCAAGTCAGGTGGTTAGGTCATTAGGCCATGACTATAAAAGGAATTACAAATTCCTAGTCTCCTCCTCCTCCTCCTCCTTACTTCCTAGTGAACAAATGGCTGAGTTTACTCTGTCTCTCATTATTGCCGTGATGTGCTGCTTTAGCAAAGGCCCAAAGCAAAGGGGCTGCTCCATCATGGACTGGGAACTCCAGAGAATGAGCCAAAACAAACCTCCCCACATTATGAGTCAACTGCCTTGAGTAATTTTCATTATTGTGGATGAAAGGTTACTGACTGACACAAGCTCACTTCTCAGCTCCTATTATACATACACCCTGGTCTGAAATGCCTAAATCTAAAGTTTTGGTTTATAGGGTTCCTGAAAATTATATTTGTTTTTCAGTGACTACTAAAATCTATAATGCTGACATAAAGACACCAACAAAAACCCAGTAGCTATTTTTCATCTACCTTAGAGGAAGTTCAGATGGCACAACTCAGTGAGCCCCTCATACCTTTAAAATCCAGATCTCATGTTCCCTCTTTCTTGTTCTTAGCAGGAAATCTTTATTAAATAAGTGTCAATGGAAACTAACAAACAGACATTCTTCAGAGAGGTGGTAAAAAACTATATTAGTTTTCCTGTTACTGTGACAGTAACACCCCTGACAAAAAGCAAGTTAGGAGGAAAGGCATTTATTTCATCTCAAAGCCTAACGGTACAGTCATTATGGTGGGGAAGCCATCGTGGCAAGAACATGAGGTAACTGGTCAAACAGCATTATAACCAGGAGGCAAAGAGTAATAACCGGTGTCTGTTTGTGGGTTCCAGTCCTACATCTGTGTGCCTCTCACAGTTTCCTCTAGTCTTTGTATTTCTGATGTTGTAACCAACAGAGATTGTCTTGTCTCTTTCTCTGTTGAGGTCTCCCACGCTGCAGGAGTCCTCTCATGTAAAGCCCACTTGATTATAACTCTAGACATTTATCTCCATCTGTACGGAGGTCTTAGAAAACCTTATTGACCCAGCCTCTATTCAGAAAATGAAAATAAATGAAGCCTGGATAAATATAAACCAAAAGTAAATAACATTTTAATGAATCAATGTGCTGGCAATAAAGTGAGGGGTATATCTCACTTTGAAACTTGGAACCATCCCGAAGTTTCCGGTTTCAAAGTAAGACACAGAGCCTGGGAACCACGGAAAGTAACCGAGATCCAACCCTTCATCTGAAGCTATGTCCTGAACTCCAATGACCTTTCCCTTCTATCCGAGGACTTCACAGTGACATGAGACACAGGAAATTAAGTCTTGAGCCCACCCAAGGTGAAGAGACTGACACATAGAGTGGAGTCTGAAAGGCCATGGCTTTATATGCCGAGACCAGGAAGCAAGCCCAGCAAAGGGAAAGTTAAAAGCATGCCTAACTACAATCCCCTCCCATACACAGATGACTCAGTATTTTGATCACAGACAATTTTAACTCAATCTGCCCTTAAATCCACGAGGCCCCTAGGCAACTGGTAAACCCTCCCCCACTCCCAAAATCCCATATAATCCCAAAAAGAACACACTTCAATACAAGTCTCAAAAAAAAAAAAAAAAAAAAAAAAAAAAAAAAAAAAAAAAACCAAAAAAATCCCAACAAAGTTTCAAGGAACATAAACACAGAAGGGAACAAGGTACTGTTAAATTGAATTAAGTTTGGCTTAAAGCCACTTTCTCCTATATTTTAATTTTAGCCTAAAGGTTTCTCTGTGCATCCTGCACTGTAACCTAGCATGTAATGAATTTGCATTAAAGAGTAAGAGTAAGAGGACTGTACCCTAACTGGAAGTAGAAGCAGTTGTGTTCCAGCCAATCAGAGCAGCTGAACTAGCCAGTCACAATCTGAAAGCTACCATATACAACAAATGCTAACTGCAGCCAGCCAGGCCATTTCTGTATATATTTCTTTTTCTCTGGCTATACCTGCACATAGAGTAAAGCGGAGCATTCTGAACGGTTTTTAATCTGATTTGCTGTGTTCATAGTGCACTTCCTTGAATAAATAAATTCCACTAAATTTAATTTACCTGAATTTTTAAATTTTATGTATATGTAGTGTGTGTGTGTGTGTGTGTGTGTGTGTGTGAGTGTGTGTGTGTGTGTGGTATGCACATGTGTGTAGAGGCCAGAGACTGACATTGTGTGTCTTCCTCAATTCCTCTCTACTTTATGTTTTGAGGCAGGGTCTCCTATTTGAAGCCAGAGCTCACCACTCAGCTGGCTTAGCTAGCTGTCTTCCTCTTGGGAATCTTGTCTCTGTCTCCCAAGTACTGGAATAACAGTGGCTTTTATGTGGGTGCTGAGGATCTGGATCATGAATGATCTTCACACTCAAACACTTTACCCACTAAGCTATCTCCGCAACCCCAAGAAAATTTAAATAGTTTCATAAGAAATACCAGAGTACACATATACCACACATTCACATATACTCAAATATACATCACAGACTGGTCTACTGGAAGGAGTCAAAAGATAATGGCATGTTAGATGTTTGCTAAGATCAACAACTCTGACAGGAAGAGAGAAGAAGCAAGACTAAGTAAGCAGAAGTGAGCTGCAGTGGAACTTCAGGAAAACCTATGCAGCTCAGCAGTGAAGAACAGGGACAGGGAAACTGTCTACAGGATGCCCAAACCTGGCCAAAACAGCCTTGAGATTCTTACTCGGGTCGCAACAGCAAGCTACCTTGAGGCAAAAGTCAAAGAGGCAGCACTCAAAAGGTGTTTTCTGACCTTTCTCTCCAGTGCTAGACATCAAATTTATCCTTAAAGAGGTATATAGGTGGTGTACCTCTATGTCAGCTAGGAAAATGATAAGACAAATATTGAGATAGACCAGCAAAGATTTTAAGTCTTAAATCACAAGAAAGAATACAAAATAAAATTTAACAAAGTCTTCTATTCTTAATTAGTATTTTGGAAACAAGCAAGTACAATTTCATACACAAGTGGGAGAGCTGGGGTAAAAGGCAGAAACCTTTAAAGAATGGGAGGGGATTATAGTTAGGCATGCAATTAACTGAGTTTGGTGGCACACACCTGTCATCTCAGCACTCAAGAGCCAGGGGAAGAGCTCGAAGTCAGCTTGAGCTACCCAGTGAGTCGTATATCAGTCAGGCTTCCATAGGGAGACCCTTTCTCAAAAGCCAAACTGAAGCAAAGCAAATAAAAATCCGAAAGGGAAGAAATTACACAGAAGCTGGATTTATCAATGATAATCAAAGCCAAGATGGAGGGAGGATTCTTCTTGATATGCTGAGAGGAAACTACTGTCATCCTTATTCAGATTAATTTTTTAGGAATGAGAAGATGAACTTTTCAAGACAGACCATCCTAGAGAAAGCTTTTGCCCTGACATACTCTTACAAGCAGAGACATGAAAGAATAGAGAAACATACTATGAGCTAAAAGAAAACCATGTATTTTATAACACTAAAATATCAAAGGGCTTCTTGAAGAGAGTGCAAAAACAAGGGGAGGGTGGGGATAAGTCACTCACAGCCTACACAGCTCACAAGGCGTATTAACCAAGACCCCAATACTGATAAGAATGAAATAGCAAATGATTTTAGCAGGAGAGAGGATGCAAATAAACATATTTCAGCTTCTCAAATTTATGAGTAATAGAGTGCAGAAAAACTAAGAGTACAATGAGACACCACTCTGCTTTGTCTAGGTTGTTGAAGTTTGATGACACCAAACACTGGCTGTGAGGGAAAGCAGTGAGGACTTCATACATTGTCTTAGGGAGCATGAGCTAAGGATGGGATGGCGTAAGAAAGAAAGAATCTTTTCAGGTTGGGAAGTTTGAGACACTCTTTCTCAAAACCCCTAACTGGGGTTGAAAACTGAGGTGGAGTTGGTCACACCAAGTAATTCTAAGAAGAGAACAATTTGTGAAAAAAAAAATTGTAAATGGCTTGTCATGTCTGAGGGATTGAACCTCAGCCATTGTGGCTGGAACAGAAGGAGTAATGGCCAGAACAGCATAGGGTCATTTTGGCTAAGAGGCAGGTAATCATGACTTTTTCAGATTGCTCTACAAATTTTTATAATGATTCCCAAACCAATGAGAAGCCATTAAGAGAAGTGACACTATCATAGTTGCATTTTCCAAAGATCACTGTGGTCAACAGTAGGAAAATGAATTGCACAAACACATGCTCAGGTGTTTGATGTGTGTATGCACATGTATGTGTCTGTGTGAATATGCATGAGTGTTCATGTGTGTGTGGTATGTGTGTCTATAATATATGTCTGCCTGTGTGTGAGTGTGTGTACATACAAGAGTAAACACAGAAAAACTACTTTCAGACTTTTTTTTTTTTTTTTTTTTTTTTTTTGGTAATAATCCAAGGCATTAGTAATGGTGGCACAGTCTACAGGGGAGTGAGCTTATAAATATTCAGAACATTAAGTTATCTGACCTTTGGGAGTTTTTCATGATAATGAGGGAATAAAACTTGAATATCCCACTAGTGTCTTTTAAAGCCAGTTGTGCTGCTTCCATCCAGTAAGACGAGAAGCAGAAGAAGAAGGCTGAGGTCAGTTTGGGAGGTGTTGATTCTGAGATGTTACTTGGCTATTTACATGCTTGTTTTTGGAAGCGTTTGATGAGTAAGTCTGGATTCACTGGCGGCTCTGGCTTATGCTGATTTTTGGGGTCAGTTGTGTACTCTCTGTCTAGTTCTGCACACAGGGTATCACCAGAGTTCACTAATAAATATCATAGGAAGATTAGTTACAGTGTGGAATTTAAAAATGAGCAGTTCATGAGGTGTACTTTTTCCCCCCACTCTAGGGGGTGTTTTGCTACCTGTTGACCAGCATGCCACTCTGGAAGTGGAGATACAGGTTTGGGTGTGGCTGGGCAGCAGCTGGAGGTTCTCAGCTGTGCTTCATTAAGCAGCAACTCATTTTTCACATAGAGCTGAAAGTCTTAGCACAGAGTTAGCTCATGCCTGCCCCATAAAGCTGCCTCTTATTGACACATGAATGGCTGCCAGACTCTTCGAACAGGTTGGGAATAATTTTATTAGAAAAGAAGTAAAAAGGAAATGTTTGTTGAAGAAACTCAGTCCTCCTCCTGTTTGGGACCTTGGTGATGTGACAGGAATATGAAAAAGTATTATGGGTTTAAGTACAAGTTTCATTTATTGTCTCTGGAACCATTCATACTTGCATCTCTTGAAGCCCCATGGCCTGGTGCCAGTCCTGCATGCACACCAGCACCAGGTGGCAAGGCTCGTGCACACCTAGCCCCACCTGACCTTCCAGCCAGACATAAGCAAGCAGACACAAGCAAAAATCTCTGCCAGCGTCCTTTCATGCTCTTTCACAAATGCATGGAAGCAGAGTTTAAGAAAATACAGTGGCCAAGGTGTTTGACAACAGGAGCAAGACATAGGGTGGTGCATCTGGAGGGAAGTCCCCCAGGACTATGAAGCAGCAGTCCTTTGTGGTCTGGTAGCAGCAGCACTACCCCCCAGGTGTCTCTCTGGAGCCAGCAGTGAAAATATGGACAAGAGTACTTTCCTTTGGCTTATGTCTTTACACTCCCTCAAGCATTTTTCCTTTTGCTTTTTCCATTAGCACCAAAGAGTAAGCACAAGTGACCCTATGGCCCCTATTTTACAAATGTGGTAGCTAAGATCCAGAAAGTCTTGTGGGTGCTCCATTCCAGTCTCATTCAGTTAACATGGACCACCCAGCAATACTCAGACTGGGTAAAATTCACCCCAAGTATTTTCCATTCATCTTCTCTCCAACATCTTACTCTTTACTGTTGGCATCTCTGGTTTCCCAACCTCTCTAATTTCCCCTCCCCTCTGTTAGTTCCAGGAAATGGCTCATATATTTGCACACACAATGTAATGTTTCATTCTATGTGTAATTGTGTCTATTAGTAACCGTATACATTTCAGCTGGTGAAACATCTGAACTCACAGGCTGTTTTTCCATAGATTCCTAGGTGGTGTTCCAGGAATAGCCATCTTATTATGCTCATGTGCACCCTTGAAAGCATTTTGAGGGCTTGGGTGATGGCTCAACAAATGAAGAGATTGCTGACAAGCTCGAGAAATGATGTTCAGATCCCTGGCACTTATATAAATGCTCATGCTATCATAGTGTCCTACTTGTGATCTCACGATTTGGGAAGTGGAGACCAGATCACAGAACAAGCTATCTCAACTAGCCAAGTTGGGAGGTCTGGTTTCAAGGGGAGACTTTCCCTCAGTATATAAGGTGAAGAGTAATTAAAGAAAACAGCAGAGGTTATGTCCGGGTTTCTATTCCAGCACAAACACCATGACCAAGAAGCAAGTTGGGGAGGAATGGGTTTATCCAGCTTACACTTCCACATTGCTGTTCATCACCAAAGGAAGTCAGAACTGGAACTCAAGCAGGTCAGGAAACAGGAGCTGATGCAGAGGCCATGGAGGGATGTCACTTACTGGCTTGCTTCCCCTGGCTTGCCCAGCCTGCTTTCTTATAGAACCCAGGTCCACCAGCCCAGGGATGGCACCACCCACAATGGGCTGGGCCCTCCCCACTTGATCACTAGTTGAGAAAATGCCTTACAGCTGGATCTCATAGAGGCATTTCTTCAAGGGAAGCTTCTTTCTCTGTGATAACTCCAGCTTGTGTCAAGTTGACACAAAACCAGCCAGTACAGTTATCTTCCATTCACAGATGGCATATAACTCTCACCTGTAACTGCAAACATCCATGTTCTCACACTTGTAAACCCTAACAGATACCTGTACGTATACCACACACACATACCTCCAAAGAATTTTCTAAGTATGTTTTTAGGTATTCTATGGAGCACACCTTTAATCCCTGCACTGGCAGAGGCAGAGGCAGGTAGATTTCTGTGAGTTCAAGGCCAGCCTGGTCTACAGAGTGAGTTTCAGGATAGCCATGTCTTCACAGCAAGACCCTATCTTGAAAAAAAAAAAGTTAAGGTGAGTGTCTTGGTGAGTCTGGTTTAAAATATGTACTCATATTAATGTAAGCATAGTTACATTATAAAAATAAAATATGTACATAGCTGTACATAAATACTTGTCATACATGGAAGTGATGTTGCGTATGTACTCAAATGACTCTTCTTTCAAGAAAATTGTCAACCTTAGGCTATTACATTTATCCTAATGATGTTTCTATCACATCAAATATTGTTGTTAGTATTCTTATTGTGAATGATAACTTAACCATAATTTTTCTAATTTTATTATATGAACACATGCTTTATTTTATAATCAGAATAAACAGGCTGGACAGTGGTGTCACTCCCCTTGATTCTTAGGTGGAGCTCTAGGACGTTGCTATGGTGTTGGAAAATGAAGTGACTCTGGTAGCTATTCTCTGGGATGTCCCCAGCCATCTTTGTTTCCAGTGACTCACCCTCTTGTTCCTGCCACAATGAGCATGGCTGCCCTGTGTGAGTAAAAAAAATGTTCCAGAAATGCATGATTTCCAAGGTTTTATTGTTTTTCTTCACCAGAACGTTTATTCAAAATATAGACTGTGCTTACATGTCATTGTGGGTGTCTGCTGACTTCCGGAGACTCTTCACAAATAACACTTTGAACAGAAGTCGGACTGCCACCGAGCCAGTAACATTTCAGATTTCAGATACGAGTTCCTTAGAGTCTGACATCATTTACGTTCCATCAACGCTCACAGAGGTGGGTATCATGGGCCTAAGGGCACCATGACCACAAGACATCTTTTTGTAATTCACAAATAGTTTCATATTTCAGCTATGGAGGTCAGTTCTCAAAGCCCAACTTGTTCTTAGCAAGTTCTTAGTTTTTATGTCGGTTTATGTCAGTCTTACACCTTCCTAGGCCAATTCATCTGCAGACAGGAGGAGAAGCCATCACCAGGTCCTCCATGCCATGCATCCACCTGACACCCAGTCCTCATATGCTGTCCAGCTTCTTTAAGATATATGGAGTGACTCACAGCAGGGCCACATAGATGTGAAAAGTTCCAGATGGAGCAGACCACATCCTCACGCATCTTCTGCTTCATCTCCTCCAGGTCCAACTTCAGTGCGAGACCTTCGATCCGGAACATTGTGGCTCTGCCTCTAAAGCTTGCAAGAGCGGCAGCCTGCTCTCCTCAAGATGCCGCCCTGCACCCATCCCAAGGTTTTATAAGGAGAGCATAAGGTATCTTCCTTGGTCTCCTTTGAACAGCTCACTGGAAGAGAAATCAGCACCAAGCTGGGAAGATACTCACAAAGCTCCATAGACAGTGAGTCATGGAGGAAAGCAAAGAGCGCCATCTCCAGAAGAGACCCTCCAGCTCTTCTCCAGTTTGCAAATGATCAAAGCTTCAGCTGACCTCTTCTCTTCCACCTCATGGCAGAATCTGACTACAACTACCCAAATTCATGGCTCTTCTTTTCTGATTCACAGAAGCCAAATTAATATTTATTAATTATTGGGTCTAGAGATGGCTTAGTGGCTAAGACTGGCTGTTCATCCAGAGGACCTGGGTTCAGTTCCCAATACCCACATAGTGGTTTACAATTGTCTGACACTTTTTTATGGACTCTGTAATGGACTTTCAAATGCAGTACATGCCCATGGTACAGACATCCATGCAGGCAAAGCATGCATCCACATATAATAAAATTAAATACATCTTTAAAAAATAAGTGTTGGTCATTGATTTAAGCCTCCAAGCTTTGAAATAATCAGTATAACAATGGATAACTAATATATTGACTTTAAATCAAACAACCAAAATTCAACCTGAACCTTTAGAGACATATCTGATCTCTTTATTTTTAATTCTTTAAAATAGAAATAATAGTGTCCACTTCAACATGTCACTTTAGGAAATGTGATCAAACAACACAGAAATGCTTGGCACATAGTCAGTGGATTCTGGGGTGGCTGATTCGTTCCTCTTTATACAGAACTTTCTTACTTATAGCTTTGAAAGTCCTGCGTCTAGGAACTGTCCTTATCCCAGGCAGACAATGGTAGATAGTCATTGTCAAATTTGTTTTAAATTGGGTGAAAGTGATAGATATCAGTGGCACATAGGAAAACAAGAATTCTGAGTACCAGGTACACCTAACCCACACTTACCTGACATTCAGAGATGCAGGCTAGGAAACTTCCAGTCTGCTGGTGAACTCTTATGGCTCTATCACAGGATCACACAATGGGCATACCAGGCCTGTCTCTGTCCATGTTTTCTTTTAAAAAAAAAAAAATGAAACATAGCCTGATATAGAAGCTAGACCCATCCCGAACATTCTACCAAACAATCAAGGATCTAGAAATATGGAGGAGGCAATACAACTCCACAAGTGAGAAAATGTCTATATAAGCCCATATCTAACCTCAGAAGCCTTCATCGGTCAGGGTCCTGACCATCCATAATGTACCTCCAGAGAAACCTAAACATGTTTCAGTCTCCTCAAAGCCTACTATCATTAGGACTGGATTCTTTCAGGTCTACCTAGAGTTCATGTCTCTACTCCCTTCCTCTCAGAGCATATCTACAAATCCACACAGAAGCAGCATAAGAGAGGAAAAGTTCATTTTGGCTCCCAGTTTGAGAACACACAGTCAACTGTGGTGGCTAGGTAGGTTCATTTTTGGCAGTTCATCTTGTGATGCAATTTTTACATATTTTAATGGGTCAGGGCAGAGTTATAGCCTTCCAGGCTCTCTCCTAGTAGCCTACATCTGCCCGCTAGATCCCATATCCAAAAGATTCTACCATCTCCCAAAATAGCATCACCAATTGGGAACCACATATTCAAATATATGAGCCTGTGGGGAATATTCCATATCCAGCCCATAGCAACCACACCACCAGCTCTTTCTCGTTCATGTCACAGCTATGCTCCTTTGTAGAAAGTTCTGAAGATGTCAGGAAGCTGTTAGTGTGCCTGATATTTACCCTGGCTTTATCTCTGACTGTCCACCAGCAAGTAGCAAGGTGCATGTGCTCATAACTGCTCTATCTCAACCTTCTCTCCATAGTACCTATAACTGTGCCTACCACATAATATATACTCACTAGGTTAAATGAACAAACATGCAGATAAATGTCTATCCTATACTCTGATTTCTCCAAAGTTGGACATTTAGAAAGAAAAGCACACATAAAGTGTGTGCGTGGTATAGTATGTTTAGCTAATGAGCCAGTGATGGGGAAGACAGAGGTAGGACTGCCTAGGAATGAACAAGCTCTTGCCTTTTCAGGACACCCAGAGGTAGATCACAATCAGTGTTCTACAGCATTCAAGACATCTGGCCTTTACAAAGTCCAGGGCCAGCAATAGCCCATAGAGAACATCTGTCTTTCTACATTGTTTTTTAAAAAATCAAAGATAAAAGTACCAACTCTTGAACTTACTTGCTTTCTTTTGGAAACAATATGACAGACCAAGACCAGATTGGAGGTTGACAAACTCCAGAACCAACAGATTCTCCCCAGCAAAGCTTTCTGTTCTCAGCTACTGCGTGACCCACCTGCAGACACTGGGTAGTCAGGCAGGATGGGTGACACACCAGAGAATGATTAGCAGGCAGATGCTGAAGCAGCTGGCCCTCTGGACAGTGATTGGAGGCATGAGTGAGCACTCGTGCTGTAGCAGAGGCCTGTGGCTGGATGCCAGGGGCTCCTACTTCATGTATCACGTGTCTGATTGAAAACAAGGGGAGGAATGTTTTCCAGAAATCTCAGTCACCCAACATCTGGTTTAGTGCTCTTTCTTGCAGCCCAAATAAAGTGACTTGCTACTTTTAAATCAGGTCAAAGTAAGTAGAAAGGAAAGATGTTGTAATAAGAAGACTTCATCCCCATCTGGTAAACCAGAAAAAGGGCAAGGAAATGAGGAAGCCTTAGAAACAGGAGCTGGGCTTGAATGGGCAGCCCGCAGTCCATTCACGGTGAGTAAGTAAAAAGCGAAATCGCCTCTGAGACAGCTTGTCTGCTGAGGTGCTAAGCAGAGTGGGAAACAACTCCACACTCTTAAGTTTGTTGCCCTGGGAATTTGCTGTTATTTGGAAGCAAAGCAAGAGGCTGTCTGTGGTTCTCCAATACAGACTCGTTACCAAAATGCATAGTATCAGACCAATTGGCAGTAGCTGTCCCTGGATAAGCAAAAGACTCTAACCATAGTTAAATGTCCTCCTGCATTTATGTATATATCCATTAATGTGATCTTTGTGACAGAGCTCTAAGGAGGTATTGCTGTGTCATGAGTACATTTCAAAGCCAAGGACCAAACCTGTGTCCCCACAGTCTGCTCTGTATATCCACATTGCCTTCTGTTTCCTCCAACAGGTCGCCATCCTGTACTGCTTTTCACACAAGGGTGACTTTGGTATCCAGCTCCAACTGTGATTCCACGGGGCCCACTGGATGCCAGCACAGCAGGCTATGGATTGGATCCTTCCCAGCAAGAGTAAGCCTCCAGGCTAACTGTGCTTAAGTTCACCACCCTGCCTTCTGTGCCTTTAGGATTTAGTACATTTTCCACAAGATGGAGCATCAAGGTAACTACATAAAACTCACACTCACTTATCCTTTTTTTATTTTTTATGTTTTCAAATTTGAAAAACCCAATTCCCCATCTACTCACAGAGCCTTGTCTGGAATTAACCAGACAGTGATCTCCTTACATTATAGAGTGGGTGCGGAGTTAAGGAAGTGAATTGAATTTACAGTGGTAGCCTTTTCTTGCCAGGAAACTCATCCAACCGAGGTTGGAAAACCAGTCCTCAATCTTGGGTATTAATTGGACCCTTGGCCAAAGCAATCATTCTATCAGCCAATTAAGGTCCTTGGAGCAAGACTATACTGTCATCCAGAGCCAGCCCCAAGCCTTTGACTTTGCCCCTATGTCTCCAATGACTTGAGTTTCCTCTCTCCAGTCCGTTGGCAAAAATTAAAGTCTTGTTGAAGCTACCTCAGCACCCAGCTACCCAAGGATATTGTTTAAAAGAAACTATGACCAATTTTTTGAAGGTTGTGAGATGTTTGTGACTTTCCAGCAAGGCTCCTAAAAGAGTTTATGTTCCTCTGGAACAGGACAAAGGAAAGTGGGAAGGCAAAGCGGTCAGGATTTAAGAAGCCAGCTGATACGTGGAAATACCATAGACATGACAGATTTTCGGATCCCCACTACCCGGCCAGTGATGGAACTCAAGTCTTCCTCTATGCTAATCCACTGAGCCACACTTTCCCTTCTTTTTTTTTTCCTGTACAGAGACTAGGTCTCAGGACCTGCGTTCTCGCTGTTTCCAGCCTCTTATGGCTGGCATGCTCTAATGACATATTTCCTTAATGTTGGTCATTGCTTATTGAAAAGGCACAAAGGAATGCTCTAGCATCCTCTAGCTATAGATTAAAATCCAAACTCCATCGTGTTCTGGTTATAAAACCCTGAGCAAGGAAATTAAATTCTCCAAACTCCCATGCTATAAATGTTAGGTTGCCAAAAGGTTTAAATGAAAAGGACTTGACACATTTAATATATATCTTATATTTGCAATAAAGTTAGTAGCTATTATTCTCTGACAGCCATTTTTCTAAATCCTCCAAAATTCAAACTTCTCTCTGTTAAAAGGAAGCCATGAAGTAGATATTTCTGTGAACTCCACCTTGGGATAATTGCTTTCTAACTTAGAACAGTACACTTAAAAAAAAAAAAAAAAAAAAAAAAAACAGCTGTGGGGGAGACTCTGGAGGTTTCATACTGTGAATCTCAAATTCCAGCCACTCCCCACTGTTTTCCCTGAGAATTTGTATATCACTTCATGGTATACAGATATATAAAGTAAGTATAAAAATCAAACATTTACTAACAATAAATCACTAAGAAACAAAAATAATTGGGCATACATGTGATTTTACCATCTATTAAAGATGAAGGCAATTTTTCATATGCAGGAGATAGATGAAGTTGTTTCTTTTTATGTAAAAAAACTGTTGCTTTAATATTTGATGATGTAGGATTCAGAAAATCTTAAACAAGTTTTTATGACTGATAAATTTTGGATTTTATAATCATCAGTGCTAGAAAATGCTGTTTCACTTAAATATATAATATTAAATAAATGAGTGTGTTTAGGTACATTTTTAGAGATTGCCAAAATTCTGTCTAAATCCCAAGCCAAATTTAATTTAAAATTTTTAAAATGAAACTTAGCCTAGCAAATCAAACATTTTTTAAAACCAAATTACCAACACAGTACACAATCCAAAAAGATATAATAATTTTATATCTATATGTTGAGAAATGATGTTAGAAAACATAAAAGGCTTTGTTTTCTGAAATTAAGCTGCTGTGTTTCTATAAGAGCAGAAAACTTCGTATATATTGTAAAAAACGCTGAAGTTCATAATATAGAATTGGAAAACTGATCCTAAGTGTTCCAAGCCACGTTCTTTAGAGTTGTGTGGTATGGCAGCCTATGTAAAACAAAATGTGTGTGCTGTCTGTCCTGAACCAGGCTACAGTGAAGTCATACAGTACAACATGGGCGAACACTGCCAGAAACACCTCAGATTCATTTCAGATTGTTGCAGGACCAGAGCCTTTTCATGTAACCCCCACATTTGGTTACAACCCCATGTGGGGTCACAACCTACAAAGTAAAAAGCTTCCAGGCCCATAGTCACCTCCATCGACATGAATCAGGAAGTCTCTTTTAATGAATGGTCAGAGAAGTAGAGAAATAATGCAATCGTAACAGTTTCAGCCAAAGAGACAAGGCTCACTTGGAGCACTCCAATCACTGAGGGGAAAATGAAAGCTTTTTATGGATTTCATTATCTGAGAAATGGTTTCAGGCTCTCAGAGCATCTGAAACATTGATTTCTCAGTAGCACACAATCCATATGGCAGCCACAGATGCAATATTCACCAGTAGATAGTAAAGCTGACCTGACATGAAACTAGGGGAGTGGTCCCCCAAATGATGATTATCAACACAAGGCTCACTGGAACAAGGAGCCATGATCTGGCTAAAGGATGGTACCACCGAGCCCTGTGTCAATGTGATCTAGCTATCTGGAGTAACTTTGGGTGCATGGAGAACCACACAAAATATTTTGTTTAGACTTTTCTGACATTGCTCCTGATAGTTATCCAAAATTTTGGATGGTTGACTTTGCTCAAGAATAACTGAGTCATTACCACCATGAAAATTTGTGAAATAACCTTGGAGTTCTTCACTTCTGAATCAAACATGAAGATTCCCATGAAGAAAAAAATTATCTCTGACCAATTGATCTATGTTCTCATCCTTGAATCCACCCTGATGGTCTAATCAATATTGAAAACATTATTTACTATGACCTCAAAATTACATGCCAAAAACTTCAGAAAGGAGAAAATTTTCTTCAAGGCAAAGAGACATAACAATGCAGACTGAAAACTCAGTTGATAGGGACTTCACAGATGTGCCAAGCATGGCCCTAAGCTAGTACTTTAACCCTCTCTCTCTCTCTCTCTCTCTCTCTCTCTCTCTCTTCCTCTCTCTACCTTCCTCCTTCCCCCACCTTCTGATGTGCAGCCTCTCATAACTGTTTGCCAGTTCTGCAGCTAAACTAGAATACTAGGGTCCTCCTAGTACCTGATTCACCACTAAGGACACCTCCAAGGAACTCTGAAGTCCTGTCACTTCTACTTCACCCCAGTTCTGGGAATAGTCCACATAGTATCACCAGCCTCAATACATGCCCAGGATTTTATTCCAGGAGACATTCATTCAGAGTATCTAAAATTTAGAACCATAACTGTTAAGTTTAAAACCTTCTGTATTTGCATGTTGATAATTCATTAGTTCCTTCAGTAGTAGAAAAATAATAACATTAATACAATAAAAACATTAATAAGCTAATAAAAGTGAGCTGTTACTCACCTATATCTACTGTGTAAAATCTGTGAGTGAGCCTTGTAGTTTGCCCTTCTATTGCTGTGATAAATACCTTAACCAAGAGCATCTTGGAGAGGAAAGGTTTCATTTGGTTTCCACTTCTGTATCACATAGTTTATACTTAAGGAAAGTAAAAACAAGCAGAAGCAGGGGTAGGAACCATGCAGAATGGCTGCTTATGGGTTTGGTTTCCATGGCTTACTCAATTTGCTTCTCTTATATAACCCAGGACCATTGCCTAGAGATGGCACTACTTAACATGGGCTGGGCCCTCCCATCAATCATTAGTTAAGAAAATACTCCCCTAGACCTCCCCAGCCTAATAGAGACATCTCTCAATTAAGATTCCCTCTTCTGTGAGGACTCCAGCTTGTGTCAAGTTGACAAACTACTAACCTGCACAGTGAGGCAGTCAAAACAACACATAAGTCATGATGTCTGCTTGATGCTATCTCCACTCATCTCCAGTATCTCCTAGACTTCTCACATCTATTTAAGAACATGATCTGTGCTTAGCTGACAGGACTGAGAAGAAGAACAAAGGAAAGTGGTTATCATCTCTACAGCTACTGCCCAATGGTGGTTCAAAGTGCTCTACTATACCCATAATTATCCTTTATCTTTCCTGAATCCCTTCGGGCCTCAGAAGATTGACCCAATTTTCCATTAAAAAACAAAAACCCCAATACGAACAAATTAAAAAACAGAACAAAACTAAAATCAGCCCCTCCCCCCAAAATTAAGAGAAGGCTAACTTCCTTATCTGGTACAAAAATCATGTAATATCCTGCCATATACGCTGTGAGTGAGAGAAAGCTGCCTCTAAAGATATCTGAAGGTCACTCCAGGCCATTGAAGACAGCCCAAAATGGGCTTTTTGGCTCTAGACTCTCCTTTGGGAGTGGTGCTCAATTGCTAGTCTGTGATACTTCCTCTCTTCTAGAACCTTTTGAGAACACTTCATAGAGGATACATTTCCTTTTCACTGGGGGATCCCAAGTGATTCTTTCCAGTAAGGTCAGAACAAGAAAGGACTCTGCAGAGATGGCCCCTGGTACACAGAGCTCCAGCTACTCAAACCACCTTCTACCACAGAATTAGATGTGGCCAGACATAAACATGGCCCTCTCTGGCATCTCTTCTTGCATTTAGCTCCCTCCTCCCTGATAGGCATCCTCTTTTCCAGTCAAAGGCAAAGGAATGGGCAGTGCCCTTGTCATTGACATGAGCTCATCCCTCCTGGAGTGCAGACACAGTGGATTGACCAAGTTAAGAGTGTGGTGAGGATTGGGCCAAAGCCCTGATGCTGTCATCCTGGCTTTCCTCAGTCTGTGGCTGGAAATTCTAGAGAATGATTATTCCATGAAACCATGCATTATCCTAGGTGCTACACTGATGCTCAAAAGCTCGAAGAAACAAGTGAGAAAAGTATCTACTTTCTTTGATAGCCTACTATGTGTCTTGTCTTTCACGAATTCCTTCAAAGCCTTGTCTTATTCACATCACCATGCATGTGCAAGACACAAATAAATGACTCTGTGGTAAACTAAACCCAAGACATTTGAGGTATTAAATTGAGCAGGAAGAGGACAAAGAGCTCAGGTGATAGCTCAGTAGCACCCCAGGGTGCTGCCTTAGGGGACTTGAGGTGTCCTCTTAATCTTCATTGAAATAAGAAGTAAGAAAATAGAAGCAGGTTGCCTTGTGAGGCTTTTGCTTTTCTGATTTTGTTACTGTCTTGTTTACTTTTAGGTCATAAGGACACTGACAATAATGACCATTAAACATTATCATCATCAGAGGGACAATAAATAGACATTACTCAAACCATTCACACCATCACCTCTCCTTTGAGGACTTGACAGCACACACAGAGAGCACTAAAGAGCATTGAGAGATGATGCACACCCACAGCAAGGCTTATTTTTAATATGTGTCTGTATTTTATGTAAATAGATACACAAATGGCTAGAATTTACTGGGGTTTTCTTTTATTTCTTTTTTCTTGTTCAGTTAGTAAAATTTTTCAGAGTAAGTAGAATAAATATGCTTTTTTTACTTTTTTCTGAGTGCTGGGTTTACAAGTGTGAGCTGCCATGACTAGCAAATACATATAATTAAAAAAATAAGAGTGGGGTTATAAGAGCAGAAATACAGTGAAAGTATATAATCAATGAAGGTATTAAGGTAGCATATAGAAATAGGTGGATAGATCAAAGATAGATAATAGAAAGGTAGATAGATGATAGATATAAATGATAGATACATATATATACATGCATATACATACACGTAGGTGATAGATGAGCTTCCTAAAGACCACTATGATAGTGTTAATAAAATGCATCTTTTATAGTCACACATTTTAAATACTTGTTCCCCAGATGATAGGACAGTTTTAGGAGGTTGAGGAAACTTTAGTAGGTGGGGCCTACCTGCAAGAAGTAGGTCAATGGTACCAACTCCTCGGGGGATATTTTCCTTGGTTTCTTTGTATAGAACACTGAGCTTCCTGTCATCATTAAATGAGTATCTATTCTCTTCTACATGCTCCACCACATAATATTCTTTCCAAGCACATGGAACCACACAACACAGACTGAACACGTTAAAGCTATGAGCCAAAGTGAATTCTTTCTCCCTTGAAGAGTCAGGGATTGTGGCCGCAATGCTGTGAAGTTAACACAGCCACCAAAACAAAGTAGATAGTCCTTTCACACAGCAGAAACCTTTGTCTTGGAGCTCAGGAGTCAGAAATCAACTCACCAGCAGAGCCTTGCTCCTTGGAAGCCCTAGAAAAAAAAAAATCTGTCCTTTCCTACTTTGGGTGTTTTTAGCTCCAGGTGTTTCTTGGCTTGGGGCTACATTACTCCCACCTGCCTGTGGTGGTCAGGTGGCCTCCTTTATTTCTGTCTGTCCCTTCTCTACATAGCTCATACAAGGACATATGTCATTAGATTTAAGACTTATCCACTTCATCCAGAATGATCTCATCTCGAGACTATCTCTTGATTATATCTGCAAAGACTCTTTGGTCACATTTACAGGCTCTGGGATCAAGGACTTATCTTTTTTTTCAGCAGTGGGGGTGGAGGGATCACCATTCAGTCCATTCCAAGTAGACAAACAATAATAGATAGGCCATATATATATATATTATATTTTATTAAATTTAACCTAGTGTCCAGTTTTACTTTTCTTTCCCCTTAGTTTTGTCACCATTGCAACTTAAGCACCTGTGAGTCACTTGTATTCATTTTACCATATCATGCCGGGTCATAAGCTCACGAAAGACTACATTTGTAAAAAGATAATTGCCAAACCAGACGCCAGAACTTCAGTAAGACACCCTATAATTCACATCATGAGCCCCCTGGGCTGCATTTTAAGAAGGCCAGTCCTATAATAACTGTATTGTGTGCAGTTCCCCATGGCCTTCCACGTGCATAGGGACACAAAGGCCCTGTCACCTGGAAGCAGCTGGTACTCCAGAAGCTGATCAAGTGGATGTGCAGAGAGTGCTTGCTTAAAATGTTTTCCTGCCAAGGAATAGTCACCATGCCCACATCCTCAAGTACACATGGTTCCTGACACAAGGTATGTCCATGGAAAAAGAAAAATTTTGAAAGAATATCCAACTTTCTTTAATCTTACATCCCTCGTTGTTGAGAGAGTTCCAAAGAGAAAAGGCTGCTTGTACCAGTGGAGGGGAAAACTAAAGATTCTCTTTCCTGCTTAATTTCCTAAATGTAAATATCTGAAGGAGAGCTTTTGGCTCTCTTTGCCTTCCAGATTGGTCAAAGTGGGTATTTGCATCTGGATTAAATAGTGGCCCAGTTGGCACACACTGTACCTTGCCCCCAAAGAGAGGGGAGAATGTGAAATGGCAGAAAGCGAAAAAGAAAAATTGTTGTTGTTTTTTAAGTTTAGAACAGGCAGGTATTTAAATATACAGTAGTCAAGCATAGCAAGCATGTCCCTCATTTTAATTAGTCAAACATCTCTCATTTGTAACGTCACATCTTTCTTCCTTTTGGCAAAAGCTCTGTGATCAGCCTATAAGACAGCAAATAGTCCCTGTTTATATATTACCACCAGCCAGCCACATTCCCATCAGTGTGCCAAAATTCAAGAGAGAAATTACCATTTTTGTTTTTACAAGGAATTAATTCAGCCATGTACAACATCTGTTTAGCCACGTTGCAAGGAACATGCTTGGCCCTGCAACAGAAGCCAAACTTCCATAGCCCCATGTCTATTATCTACGGGACAATAGTGCATCAGACTTGTGTCTGCTTGGTAGGAAATGTTCCTGTTTTATTTTATTTTTCATGTTATTCAAATGCTACAGATTTTCCTAAATGTATTACACATTTTTTATTCAATACTCACACTTGCATCTCTGTGTATGTGTGTATATGTGTGTTTGCGTTTGCATATGTGTGTACATGCATGGATATGCTTAAGGCCTCATGTAGTACCACACTGAAAAGTAAACAAATGTCCCATATCCTGAGTGAAGCACCTTTACTTCCCTGTAGTTCCTGACTATGAGACAAAGAAAAGATTTTTAGTGCAAGAATCTGTGCAGTGTCTTGACATTTCTCTTCATTCTCCTTTTTGTTTCTTCAGAAATATTCTTTGCTTAAAAAGTTATACTGTAATAAAACAATTCCTCTGACTAAAAATTTTATTAATAGGCCAGAATTATGCAGGAAATAAAGTGAGTTAGGACTACTGTCATTCACTTATACTTATATTTAATACTATATTATTAAATTTTCAGTTCCTATTAGTAAAATAGCATTTATATCCTTTTCAATTGCCTGGAAAATAAAACCTCCATTCCATAAAATCACAATGCCCAAATGCAAAATAAACTATAATGCTAAATTGCCTCTATTACTGAGCAAAAATATAAAGCATAATATAAATAGTAAAAAATTTTCAGAAAACGGCTGAAAAATATTGTTCTCTCGACAGAAGTTACTTTAATTGTGAAATAATTCCCAAGCCAAGATATCAGCATTTAAATTGTTTGTCCGTCTCCTGGGCACTACTTTATGATTTTATGTTTAGCTAATAAGAGTTACTTCGGTTGTTTATTTATAGTTATGGCTGTCAGTTGCCAAACCAATAAAATACATGAACTCTACTACTTATCACAAGAAAAACTGTGGTTTTATGAACATATATGGTACTTTTTCTGTGTGCTTTATAGGTTTTGTAACTGATACTAAGTCTCTAAATTTCTGAAGCAGTGTCTGCCCTGAAGGCACTATTTCCCAGCTGGCATATTAACCTTAGTTACTACTTATTTTGTAAGATGTTTTAATTTAATAAGTTTTATGGCTGTGCATTTAATTAGTATTCTGCTCAGTCACTAATTTAGTACTTACTAGGTGTCAGGTGCTATGTGGGATTGAGAGGATAGGTGAGCTCTTCCCAGTGAAGGAAGAGAGGCTTTCTAGTCTTGCCTGATTTGACTTTGAAATATTCCATATGCTTTCTGATACTGAAATCTGAGTGCGGGTAATGACCATTGTCCAAATGAATTAAGTTCAGCCTAAATTTCAGTTCCAATGATGAACTTAAAGTTAATTTTTCATGTCAATAGAACTATAACTTAACTCTTATAATAAGTAGCTGAATTTCAATTGCAAGCAACCTTAAAATGTTCAAACAAGATTCACATGTGCTTTAAGTACTTTGGCTCTGCATGTCTCACTTCCAGTTTCTCTGGCTATAAATGAGGTGAAAGAGGGCTTTCTGATCCATTTTTGGTTTAGATTTTTGTCTTCTTCTAGAACCCATAACAAGGTCAACTTAGAAATTCAACCAGATTTGTGGTAATTTTTGCATAACACTTGTGCCTTCCTGCTTTACTCTAATGATCATTTTAAACAGAATCTCTTTATCTTGTAGATCACAAATGTCAATCACTAAAAGACAAAAAACAATAAGATTTGGAGAACATCATAAACAGTACTGTCCTTTGGTTTTTATCGAATTGGAATTATATTTAGAAACACTGTTTGCAGGTGAGCTCACATGCTGTGTGCAAGAATCATCAGAACAGCCCCAGTGCTACTTAGACTCGGATGAGATGTATTTATATGCAATTTATAATAGTTCTTACTATTTAAGGTACATTGAATTTTTGAACCATTTCCCCTAGAGGGAAAATAACCAACATCCCTGGCTTATATAAAAATCTGAAGCTCAAGTCTCATCTATAAAATGACATAGCCCTTGGTTGTAACCTATATACATCCTCCCTTGGGCTTTTAAACATCTTTAGGTTTAAAATACCTAATATAATAAAATGCTGTGTAAATGGTTTCTATGTTACATTGGTCATGGAATAATATCAAGATAAAGAAATTTCCACATTTCAGCATATATATTTTTCCCAAAAATTTCCACCCATGCTTTGGTAGATACATAAATGTGAAATCATCAGATACGAGGTTGGGTTCCTTCATTCCTCTGGCCACATGTTTATAAGCTAACACTCTTCCTTGTTTACTATTGAAAGATGTCTTCTTTTATATGTACTGATCTTTGAGCACTGAATTCACAGCCAATAGCATCTCAACTCATGTCTGAGCAGGGATTCTCTAGTACACAGCACTCCTCCATCAGAGACATCACTGCCTCTAATATTGAGAAACAAGATCATCAGTCATCATGGTTCTCATGGGCCATGTTCCACAGCAAAGCCACCACAGCATGCAGAGAGAGAGATGGGGAGGGAGGAAGGGAGGGAGAGAGGAGATAGAGAGAGAGAGAGAGAGAGAGAGAGAGAGAGATAGAGAGAGAAAGGTAGGAAGGAAGGAAGGAAGGAAGGAGAGAAAAGGCCAGTTGTGCATAGCATGGAACAGTAATCTATGCATGGTCACATGCTGTTGAATAAGCTTCAAAGTGCTGTTTCAGTAATTAACTTGGTATTCCTTTTTTAAAAAATCAAGTAAGTAATTTTGCAAACATGAAGCACAATGAAGATTCACTATATGAGTATATGAGTCATAAATACATAAATTTTAAAAGATTATTGATACATTCTTCTATCTATCTATTCATCTTTCCCCTCTGCTAGAAATGTAACCCAGATCCTCACAGGCTAGACAGAGATTTACCTCTGAGCTATATACTCCATTCCCGAGTTTCTTTACATTGCTTTTATGGACTATATATTACAGAAGACACCCTTGAAGACAGTTTACAGACAATATGAAGATTAGCACACAGCCTACCTAGTCCATATAACCTAGAATTAGTTCATTCTGTTTATTTGAGCATCAACGAACATATAATTTTTATAATAAACAGGAAACATAATGGAAATTTAATTTACATGATGATATTCCCATAAAAGGTAAGTCCTGGGGCTAACCAGTGATTAGGAGTACTTGCTGCTTTTCCAGAGGACCTAAGTTCAGTTCCCAGTAACGGCACTGAGTGACTTTCAACCTTCTACAACTTCAGTTCCAGTGATTCTAATACCCTCTTCACAAATCTACACTTTAATCTTTAAAAGGATAAACACTTTATTTTGGAAAAATAAATGAGTTAATAAATTAAAATTCAAACTGGGTATTTAGCTTAACAAGCAAGAGGGAGAGGGGGAATTATCAAAGATATATACATTTTATTTCATAACATTAAAGTGTTGCATGAACCCAGAACAACACCAGCAGTCAAATGACTTTGAAAGGTCTTTGGTGAACCCAGACAAACCAACACTTATACACACTAACCAGAAAAGGACCGCTAGGGAAGTACCCTGGCTAGAAACATCAGGAGTGAATTCGAACAAGATCCAGCTGGTATGGAAAAAGTGTTCTTAAGTTTTATAATTTTAAGCAAAATCCTCTTTAGCCTAAAATCCACAATGTCATCTGTCCACACTAAAAGCAAATTTAATAATGATTAAAACAAAATTACTAAGAAATAAAAGGAAACCCTTCTCTCTAGACACAGAAATCAAATTCTCTGCGCAAATTTTATATTTGTCGATCATCTTTTCTTCCTCCAAAATCTCACAGCACAGTAACCACTCCAACCACAAAATGCACAAAGTAATTTTTATGCAGTTTTGTTTTCAAGCCTATGTTCCTGAAATAAGTACAGAAATTACAACACCAGTCATGTGCCTGTGGGTTCCGATGAGCACGTACCTGAGTAGACCCACAGAGACAGGGCTTAGTGCCCAACCCCCGCAACCGGAGAATGTCTTAAGTGTGGCTGACCAATGTTCCGCATTTCGCAGTCATCATCTGCCTCATTCCTGGAACAGGACAGTCTTGCAAAGCTTGCCCACGGTCATTCAGACGTGGCAGCTAGTCACTCCCTACTTCAGCGTTGCCTGGACCTCTGATTTGCCAAAGACCAAAGTGGAACAGTATGAAGGGAAGAAGAGCTGACGAACAACAATTGTCTATCCTTGATGCATGTAGAGTGACAGTAGTCATTAGGATATGTCAGGAATAGGGTGATAGATTAGGAAGCCAAGACTTAAACCAGAGAGTGACCTCAGGCTAAGCACATCTCTCAAGGCACCAAGTTAGAAGCAGGATAGAAAGAAGTAAGAAGCACATCACATGAGAGCCTCTAACTGTCCCGCATCAGCCTGGTGTTGGCTAGCTTCCTGGACCACACAAACCATTTGTCTTCATTTCTGGCAGCTGACATTTTTCTGCAATGAAGTGTTCCTTAAAAAAAAAAAAAAAAAACGGTCCCAGAATGCCTTATGTTTACGGGATGATGTTCAACCTAGCCCCTTGTCTTACTTCATGTTAGCAAAGGCACATTAAAGCTTTTCGTTTTAACACAAAGTGATATTCTGTGTGTTCATTATAGTCTTTTTTGCCTGGCTAATTTCAGTGTTACACATTCATTTGGTGGGTGTGTGGTTTCGTTTCTAAAAGAAGGAATTATATGGGAGAAACCAGGCAGTGAGCCGAGGACTTGAATGGGTCAGGCTGTCAAGCTTAAGACTGTCATCTAAAGATTAACTTTGCCCTAACCAACACAATTAACAAGGAGGTAGCAACCATCTTATTCATCCTATTGGGTTACTTTCCTTAGAGATACACATCCTACTCTTAGAAACCACAATGTCCAAACCATGGTCATTTTATTTTTAAAAAGAAAGTAATCTAATTTATTTCAAGTCAATATCCATGTATAATTACTGGATATTAATTAGACTTGTGACTGGCATATATTCTTGCATAATTACTAAATATTAATGGTGCTATAAAAAGCAGTGGGGTTCAGATCTTTTCTAACTCACAGAGGATCACATACGATTTTGTTTCTTTCTTGTTCTATATGCATCACCTCCCAAAACAGACTGAGTGTGTGCATCTTACATCTCACCTTCTATGTACATGTGTTAATAAATGCCTTCTTTTATCATCTGTGTCCTTAACAGATATTTAATGTGGTTGAGGCACACTCTCTATGCATATAGGTGCATGTCTATGTGTACATGTCTAGGTATACACATGTGATTTCACTGTATACACATAATCTGGATTCTACTGCGTTTGTTTATCCTGAAGGCTAACCAGCCTGGAGCTGCATCACGTTCTTCATTCTTTCTGCTGGCTACTGCTGCTGGGAAAGCCATTCACACCAGCTCTGTGTTTGGAGAGGGGAATAAGATACTATGATTCCATTTCAGCAGAGCATGGCCAGAACAGACACAAATTAACCAGAGTGGAGAATGGCACCTGGCCAGGGAGGTGTCTGCACAAATAGAGATCGTGCTCTAACTGCCTGGGTCCTTGTTCAGACCTCCTCCTCTCTTACTTTCATCAGAGTTAGATTTTTTCATGATGCTGCCTGCCTGCTTGCCTGCCTGCCTTGTACCAGTACTGAGGTATAGTTTAATGGAGTTTCCTCCCTTAGTGTGGGCAAGGCCCTGACACAACCCCTACTGCTACCAAGACTAAGAGGAGGAGGAGGAGGAAGGGGAAACAACAGCAAGATCGAAGACTGGCTCATCACTGTACCCGCTATTCCTTTATTCAAGTAGCACCAAATGCCGAGTGTTTAAGATGCAGCAGTTTAGTCATAACAAGTGAATAAAATGAACATGGCCCCTGCCTTCCTGACACTAGCAGTACAGTATGAAAGACAGGCACCAGAGAGTATTACCACCACCTAGTTGGTAAGCTAGCATCATGACCCACAGATAACTCTAGGAAAATTACATACTGTGTTTCTCAAAGCTCTTACCTGGTACAATGTCCCAAAATCCCCCTGGCAACTGAGATGAAAAATATTCTAAGTTGCTGCAGAACTTAAGACATTTAGCATTCTTAACTGAGGAATATCGATGGCTGAGAAGCACCTAAAGAAATGTGCAATATTCTTAGTCATCAAAGAAATGCACATTAAAACAACCCTGAGATTCTACCTCACACAAGTCAGAATGTCTAAGATAAAAAACTTAGATGACAGCAGACCCTGGCGACAATGTAAAGAAAAAGGAACACTCCTCCATTGTTGGTGGGATTGTAAGCTGGTACAACAACTCTGGAAATCAGTCTGGAGGTCTGTCAGAAAATTGAACATAGCACTACCTGAGGACCCAACTATACCACTCCTGGGCATATATCCAAAATATGCTCCAACATATAACAAGTATACATATTCTACTATGTTCATAGCAGCCTATTTGTCTTCTGGCCTATTTATAATAGCCAGAAGATGGAAAGAACCTCAATGTTCTTCAACAGAGGAATGGATACAGAAAATAAGGTGCATTTACACAATGGAATACTACTCAGCTATTAAAACAATGACTTCATGAAAGTCTTAGGCAAATGAATGATGAATGGAACTAGAAGATATCATCTCAAGGAAGGTAACCCAATCACCAAAAAAAAAAAAAAAAAAAAAAAAAAAAAAAAAAAAAAAAAAAAAGAAAGAAAGAAAGAAAGAAAAAAGAAAAAAATCAAAAAAAAAAAAAAACCCACACAGTATGCACTGACTGTTAAGTGGATATTAGCCCAAAAGTTCAGAATACCGAAGATACAATTCATACCACATGAAGCTCAAGAAGAAAGATGGGACAAAGTGCAGACACTTCTTTCTTAGAAGGGGGTAAATATTCTCAGGAGGAAATATGAAGACAAAGTTTGAAGCAGAGACTAAATCAAAGGCCATCCAGACATTACCCTACCTGGAAATCCAGCACATATATAACCACAAAACCCAGACAATATGGCTGATGCCAAGAAGTGCACACTGACAGGAGCCTGATATAGCTGTCTCCTAAGAGGCTCTGACAAATACAGAGGCAGACTCTCACAGTCAACCATTGAACTGAGCACAGGGTCCCCAAAGGAGGAGTTAGAGAAAGGATTGAAGGAGCTGAAGGAGTTTTCAACCTCATAAGAACAATACCAACAAAGCAGAGGATATTAAGCCACTATCTTATCTTTCAAAGAGTACACATGGATGGAACCATGGCTCTAGCTGCTCATGTAGCAGAAGATGGCCTTGTTGGGCATCAATGAGAAGAGAAGCCCCCTTTTTTGAAATGTAAATAAAATATATACAATAAAACACACACACACACACACAAAAGAAGCTTAGCATGTAAGAGTAATAGCTTCTGGTACTAAAGTATTAAGCTTTGGTGGTATTTAGAAGTCAGTCCATTCACTGATATAATCAGTAGTAATGCTTTGCATATTCACAGGATCTTAGGGCTTCAAAGCAAGACCTTGTAAAAAGGCAATCCCTTTATACAGTTTGTTTCATTTCTTTGGAACAGATCAGGAAACTAACTAGTGGGATCTTCGAGATATCCCATTAGATGACCATAGTTGGGTCATTTTCTTTATTTTTTTTTTAATTTATTCTCTCCACCTATCTCTCTCTCTGTGTGTGGTGAGTGTGTGTGTGTGTGTGTGCGTGTGTTTGTGTGTGTGTGTGTGTGTGTGTGTGTGTGTGTGTGTTTGTGTGTTTGTGTATAGACATCTGTTGTCTCTACCCACCAAGTAATACCTGGGAACTGAATGCAGGTCATTGCTCTTGGCAGCAAACACCCTTTTCCACTGAGCCATCTCAACACCTCCCTTGCATGTGCTATTTTCTAGATAAGGAAGTGGTCATTTCAAAGTGGGAGGATAAGCTCAGATCAACACAGCCAGGAGGTAGTAGCTGATCACTTTTCCTATCCTCCAAAGCTGTTTGCATTGCTTTTTGCATTTTATTGGAGTGACTTCCCTTTGGGATTCTTGTTTAAATTGATGCTTAAATACCATACACAATAAGGGTAGCTATGTGATGTTGTAATACATGTACACATTGTTGAATGCCAGAATCAAAGTGTATATATCTAGTGCCTCAAAGGCTTATCATTTGATGTGTTGAAATATGCATTACCATCTGTCACTGCTCTGCTCTTTAGTGAAATGGCAGGCCTGTTTCTCCTTTATAACTCAGTACCCTTGATCAACATCTCCCTGGACCCCCTGACCCCAGCTTCTGGTAGCCACCACTCTACCCTTAGCTGTGAGATCCACTGTTTTATAATCCATGTATGAATAAGATCATCTGATGTTTGCCTTTCTGTGCCTGACTTATTTCTTGTCATAGAAGATCTTTAGTTCCATCTACCTTGCCACAAATGACAGAATTTCATCCTTTTGTGGCTGAATAGTATTCCACTGTGCATGTGTGCATTTCCTGCTCTAGTAAAATGAACTTGAACAAGCTAAAATTGAACACATGCATTAAAGTGTAAGCATTGAAATGTAGATTTAAAGTTTCCATCGCTAATTATGTGTACTCCAACGGCACATACTCTCCATCTATGATACCATTACAGGTGAGTTCTTAGCTACCTGTTTCCCTTCACCTCTCATTATTTGGTTCTGTTCTTTGCAGTGCCTTCATTGGTTTTGAATTGATCCCAGGAATTTGTACATATGGAACTCACTATCCCCTCAGCCCTACACAACTTTATTTAATGTGTGTACATAGTTCTACAGCCTTCTTCATGAATAGTGTGTTATCTGCATCTCCATAGCAAATTTGACTCAATTATAACCATAAAACAGTTATTCTATAAACTGAACAAACCACAACTTAACCAATCTCCTATTTTTTAAATTTTGTTTTCTTCTTTTAATTATTTTTATTAACATGTATAGGGAGGGCTTATGAGTAACACTATGTATATGTGGAGGTCAGAAGACAGTTTGTAGCAAGGAGTTCACTCCTTCTACTGTATTGGTATTTAGAATAGAACCCAAGTTCATTAGATTCTTATCAAGCACCTTTTCTGCAGAGCCATTTCTCTTACATCTCTAACAGTCCTCTGTTCATGAACATTAAAATGCTAAGCCAAATATCACCGTTCCTCGACTGGTATGATGGGGTCTTAGAAATAAAGTTGAGATAACGCAGTTGTGCTGACCAGTTTTTATGTCAACTTGACAAAAGCTAGAGTCATCTGAGAATAAGGAATATTAATCATGAAAATAATTTTCCAGAGAAGTGGCCTATAGGCTAGTCTGTAGGGCATGTTTTTTCTTGACTAATAATTAATTGGGTGGGGGGAAGAGCAGATCAATGTGGGCAGTGCCATCCTGGGAAAATGGTCCTAGATGGTATAAGAAAGCAGGCTGAGAAAACCATGAGGAACAAGCTAATAATCAGCACTCCTCCATGGCTTCTACTTCAGTTCCTACCTCCAGGTTCCTCCTTTGAGTTCCTCCCCTGACTTCCTAGATGATAGACTGTAACCTGGGATCTGAAGTAAACCTGTTCCTACCCAAGTTGCTCCTGCTCATAGTTTTTCTCGGCAATAGTAAATAATAGTCTTCAAGCTGGGCCTAATCCCAGTGCTAAGGGGGTTAAGAAGAAAGGTGAATTTAAGGTTATTCCATGCTACACAGTGAGTGAGGCCTGAGGAGGCATCTGAACAGTGCTAGTACTACTCTTGACTTTCTCCAGCCCCTTCAGCTCACACCATCTCTCCTCAGCTCACACTATCCCTCCTCAGCTCACTCCATCCCTTCTTGGCCCACACCATCTCTCCTTGGCTCACACCATCCCTCCTCAGCTCACACCATCCCTCCTCAACTCACTCCATTCCTCCTCAGCTCACACCATCCCTCCTCAGCTCACTCCATTCCTCCTCAGCTCACACCATCTCTCCTCAGCTCACTCCATTCCTCCTCAGCTCACTCCATTCCTCCTCAGCTCACTCCATTCCTCCTCAGCTCACACCATCCCTCCTCAGCTCACACCATCTCTCCTCAGCTCACTCCATTCCTCCTCAGCTCACTCCATTCCTCCTCAGCTCACACCATCCCTCCTCAGCTCACACCATCTCTCCTCAGCTCACTCCATTCCTCCTCAGCTCACTCCATCCCTCCTCAGCTCACTCCATCCCTCCTCAGCTCACTCCATTCCTCCTCAGCTCACTCCATTCCTCCTCAGCTCACACCATCCCTCCTCAGCTCACACCATCTCTCTTCAGCTCACTCCATTCCTCCTCAGCTCACTCCATCCCTCCTCAGCTCACACCATCTCTCCTCAGCTCACTCCATTCCTCCTCAGCTCACTCTATCCCTCCTCAGCTCACACCATCCCTCCTCATCTCACTTCATTCCTCCTCAGCTCACTCCATTCCTCCTCAGCTCACTCCATCCCTCCTCAGCTCACACCATCCCTCCTCTGCTCACATCATCCTTCCTCAGCTCACACTATCCCTCCTCAGCTCACTCCATCTCTCCTCAACTTACTCCATTCCTCCTCAGCTCATACCATCCCTCCTCAGCTCACTCCATTCCTCCTCAGCTCACTCCATCCCTCCTCAGCTCACTCCATTCCTCCTCAGCTCACTCCATCCCTCCTCAGCTCACTCCATCCCTCCTCAGCTCACTCCATCCCTCCTCAGCTCACTCCATTCCTCCTTGGCTCACTCCAACCTTTCTCAGCTCAGCACCTGAAACATGCATTGTTTGTCCTCACAGTCTTAATTTCTTGGTTAAAAGCTTGTGACATGGAAATGCTATATTTAAGCATTGTGAAGTGAGTATTTAAGTCACCATGACATCTTGCTGCCCTGTGCTTTTGTTTGTTTCTGCAAACCACTCCCAAGTGTGTGGGTGAAGCTAAGAGTTACACTATTAAATTCTAACACTGAAGTTAAGGTCACAGTTAAACTAAAGTCAAGAAAGAGGGACAACAAAGGCCTGACCAAGAAACCTTTCACCCAATTGGCATATATAGATGAACACTGCACTAAAAACAAGCAGTGTTAGCATGGGGCATCTGGGACTCTCACAGGCAGCAGTGAACAAATGAACTTCCTATGCACCTCTTCCAGGCTGTATCCTGAGAATTCTTAACATAAAGAACTTTTCCTCTTAAAAAGTTACTTAAGTAGCTTTATCGCCTGCAAACCATTCAATTGTTTCATTGCTATTTCATAACTATAATTTTGTTACTGTTATGAATCATAATAGAAATATCTAATATGTATATTAGTTGAGTTTCTCTAAAGAAACAGAACTGATTGAATGAACACACACACAAACACACACACACGATTTATCAGAGCAGTTTCTCAGTCTTCCTAATGCTGCAACCCTGAAAACAGTTCCTCATGTTGCAGTGACTCCAACCATACAATTGCTATTTCATAACTGTAATTTTGTTACTGTTATGAATAATAATAGAAATATCTAATATGTAGGATATCTGATATCCAAGTGGAAAACCACTATATCAGAGTATATTGCAGACTATGGCCCTGGTAGTCTAATAAAGGCTGTCACCAAATAGAAAAGCCAAGAATACAGTAGTTGACCAGTCCAAGAGATTGTATGGCTCAACAATCCCAGTTTGGGGCTAGAGTCTCTGGGGATTCCTAGAGAGCTGCTGACCTTCAGTCTAAACTGAAATCTTGAAATAACAGGTTTTAATCACAGCAAAGGAATGTCCCAGCAATAGCATAGATGAACTTGTCAGTGATAGTGAGGGACACCAGGCAAGAAGCAAAAGCTTCCTCCTTCTAAGTCCTTTTATATAGTTTGCCACAGTAGGCATAGCCCAGATTTCAGATGGGTATTCCTGCCTCAAATAATCTAATCAAGAAAATTCCACAAAGCATGTGCAAATGCTTGGGTTTTAGTCTGTTCTAGATGTAGTCAAGTTGAAAAACAAGATTAAAATCAATTTTTCCTACTTCAGAGAGTCTGGGGAAATTTAATAAAATTGTATATTCATTGTTTATTTGTTTTCATTCATCATAATCATTATCAGCTTGTAATGGGTCAGATAATTTCTGTAGCAACACATTCAACGCAGATCACTTATATCTCCTGTACTTCCCTGTGTCCCATGGCAACCAGTCTTAAGGGCTGACAAAGATTTATGGCTTAGGAAACTGTGAGTGGGTTTGCATGTGTCTATAAAAGTCCACTAGAATCTAGAAAGGCCCTGACAGAGACCTTTGTCATAACTCTGCTCATCTTTGACCACCTCCACACATTCGCTAACTTCTCTTACCCATGCCCTCTTCAAGTTCCCTAACAGAGTAGGTGCTTAATATACATTGCAAAAATGGTGGGCAATCTTGCTTAAATACCTCATTTCTTACCATCATCCAGAAAAATGTTAAAGGGATTGGTTAGGGCAGAGCTGTTAAGAAATTTCTTCTCCATGAGAATATTACATAAAACACAGGTGTGGGTTGGACAGTGGAAAGGTATGCAGGGAAAAGGCTAGGAAAATGCAAGGGGAGGAGAAGAGGAGGAGATTCCATGAGGAACAGAGATGGAGGCAGATGTTTGTTTCTTTCAGTGCATCTCTTCATAAATTAGGTTGTTATGAATATTTTATGAGGGATGGAATTGTACAAGATCATTTGACTTATAAGGGTTAGCAAATTATATCTATTGAATTAGAGTAGTGTGGTATGTTCTTTGATGTGACTACTTGACTAAGTTCAAAGGGTGTAGTGGCAGAATGCATAAAGCCCGATACAGAGTTGGGATGTGTGTGTGTGTGTCTAAGGCTTGGTGACACCACTCCAAGGGGAAGTGAGTAAAAACAACATGCTGGGGCAGTCATATCCACCCTTTACAGAGTTCATAGAGGCAGAGTAAGGCCACCAAGTTAGAGATCCCTGCAGTGCCAGATGGTTCTGAGCAGGAGCCAGCAAAGTGCGGGATAAAAGGTTAAGCCACATTTTAATATTTACCACAACACACAGGGGCAGCTCTAGTATCAGATTATTAAGACCAGAACTGAAAAAAATAGATCTGAGATTAAGCTTAAGAAGTGCTACCTAAATTGACCTATTTTAATACAGAGTAAAAGGCTCTGAAAAGTCCCATGGTAACTGTGGTGGTTAAAATAGTTATGGCCCCCATAGACTCATACATTTGAATGTTTGGCCCATAGGGAGTGGCATTATTAGGAGGTGTGGCCTTGTTGGAGTAGATGTGGTCTTATTGGAGGAAGTGTGCCACTATGAGGGTGGGCTTTGAGGTCTACTATGCTCAGTGATGCCCAGTGTGGCTCACAGTTTCCTTCTGCTGGGTGTGGTTCAAGATGTGGATCTCTCACCTCCTTCCCCAGCACCATGTCTGCCCACACAACTGTTATACTTCCTGCCATGAAGATAATAGACTAAACCTATGAAACTGTAAGCCAGCCTGAATTAAATGTTTTCCTTTATAAAAGTCGCCCATGGTCATGTCTCTTCACAGCAATGAAACACAAACTAAGACAGTAAGTTACCTGCTTAATGGTTGTGTTCTGGCTTGGATATGAAATGTTACCCTCAGGCTCCTGTGTTTGAATACTTCATGCTTAGTTAATGGTGCTGTTTGGGGAGATTGCAGAACCTTTTGCTTTTGTGCCTAGATGGCATAAATACATGTTAGGGTTAGACTTGGGGGTTGTAAACCAGCTCTGCTTCTGGCCTAAATTCTTGTTTTCTGATTACTGAGATGTGAGCAATCAAGATCATGTTCTTACTGCCACAGATAGGTTGTGTGTGCCACCATGCCTTTCCTGCTGTGGTGAACTGACTGTGTGTCCTTTTAAACTCTGAACCAGAATAAATTCCTCTCCCTTAGGTTGTTTCTTATCAAGTATTTGGCAGAGCAACAAGAAAGCTAACTAATTCAGGCCTTTTTTCCGGAGTTGTCTTTATCGTTTTGATAATGGCCACTCTAGTTGGTCATTACACCACAGACGTGTACTTAACAAACATATGTAGTTATTATGCATTTGTTGAAAACAAAAAAAAAAAAAAAAAAAAAAGCCAGGTACTTGTGCTTGCAGGTTGTCAGGTTGAGGCACTTGAGCCTTGAACTTTGATAGCAACCTAGAGTAAATAGGATAAAAATGTCACAAGAACAAAAAAGGGGTGGGGTAAAGAAAGAGACAGACACACAGAGGAACAGACAGTAAGACAGAGAGAAGTTCTGGCCTCATTTTCCAAGACTGAAAGTCATCCATATGTAAACTGTGAAAGACAAGGAGAAGAAGCTCTCTTGACCAAGCAAAGCCTTCCTCACGTCTCAGAAATCTCGGTGCCAGCTTCTGCCTTCTCCTTGTGACAGGATGGCCTGGAGGCAGAAGATTCACCTAGCACACAAAGTACTCAGACCAATACCAGGCCCAGAGTAAGTGCTCAATAAATATGCATATGGTCACTGGATTGTTGTTGTTGTTGTTAATTACTAAGATTAACCATGTGAGGCTTCTTTGAAACATTGACTGGGGTATGTGTTCAGAACACTCTTCTTGGTGGCAAATATTTCTTGAATCAGTAAATGAACTGGCTGCCCCTGGGGCATGCTATTTTTACTCTTTTTTAAAAATGGCCTTGTGCACTGTTCTGTGGGTGGGTGGGCAGCTGTTTGCAATTACAGCCATACATGTGGTCCTCAGGTACTCCAGGGTCGGGGAGTCTGGCTTCAAGCAACTCACTGCTGCATCCTGCTCACAGGCCAAACCACACCAAATGGAAATGTACTAAAAAGAGATGGGCAGAGTGAAAGGCTCTCTGAAAAACAGAAAAGTGAGTCATGCTCATAAAATACTGTTACCATGGAAACTCTTTACACACATTGGCCCTTGGGGTAGGGGAAGATTTCCGTGAACTAGTTTTTGGCCTTTGTAGAAAAAGTTGATATTCTCACAATGGCTTCTCACTTCTTTACTGGTTGGACCAGAAGACTATTTGATGGTGAAAGACCTTTTTTCTCTATTCAGAGGTCACATGAAGAAACCCTCCTTGTTTGATGGTTGCAAACTCTGAAGCATATGCCTTCGTCTAACAATCCAGTGAGTAGCAGCCATTGCTGAATGTATGGTTGGTTTAGGTTTCCATTTTCTTTATTTTAGAATTATGAGACATATGGTTACACAAAAGATTTTAGGCATTCTACTTGTCAATGCAAAAGTTTCCAGGGCATTGAACATGGCTGTCCCCATTTGTGTGTGTGTGTGTGTGTGTGTGTGTGTGTAGTATATGTATGTGTTGGGTATTATATTGTGGCTGGTGATGTATGTGGCTGGATTGTGTACAGGAGGATAAGACTGTTTGGTATATGTGGCATGGCATGTATGTATATTGGTTGTATATGAGTTGGTTGTACATGTCTTCTGAGTGTATGTGCTTGGAGGATGTGTGTGTGTGTGTGTGTGTGTGTGTGTGTGTGTGTGTGTGTCTGTGTGTGTGTGAGTGTGTGGCCAAGATCCTGGCTGGATGGAAGGATTTCTATCCCAAACCAGAAAATCATTCTATTACCTTCTACAATCATTATCTGAGTCAAAACTGTATACTTATACACACCTCAGAGAAGGCCATCCACCCAGCTAATGGCCCATATCTCAAAACAACAATGTACGCATATCAACTGGATATTGTCAACTATGGGGCCTGAGCTTCCCATTATGCTATGCTGTGACTGTAACATACAAAAATGGTATATCTTTTTTTACTACTCCTTTCTATTTTGTTCATGTTCATCACCTAAGGACACAGGGAAAATGTCCAGAAAAGGAGGAAAGTGGGGAAGTGTTAGGGGTTTGGATCTGAAATGTCCTCTATGGGCTTCTGTTCACCTTTTTCTTAGATAGAGGCATTTGGAGGGGGGAGAGTGGAGCCTTCTGGAAGTTGGGCTTATTGGAGTCTTTAAAGGTCCATAACTTAACCAGATTCCAGCCTCTCTTTTCCCCCATAATGTGAATAGGCAGTGCTCCATGCTCCCCCTCCCCCCCCCCCCCCCCGCTGTTCCCAAACCGAGGACTCCACTATGTCCTCCCACCATGGACTGAATATGCCGAAGACCTGAGCTAATGCCAAACCTTCCTACCTGACATCTTTTCTGACAGGTACTCTTGTCACAATTATGCAAAGGGAACCTAGAGAGAAAGTGAAGGATATTAGGTAGAAAGGGGAACAGAGATGAGGCATGAGACAGGGGAGAGGAGGGCTGAGCAGGCATTTCTTGGCTGGTATTGTGGATCTGGCACCTGCTGCCAAGAACCGACACCCTCCAGCCACCCGGAAACCAAGAACAATTGCCCGAGTGTACCTGAGGATATGTGAATTAATGGTTCCAGGACTGTCACCACCCCCTCACTCACACGTTCTCACCTGTGACATTCTGGCTGGCTCGGGTTTTCAAGTTCAAAGCCAGCTTTGTATACCCATTCCCTTGTGGAACGTGTTGAATGCTCCCCACATGCACACTTCTATGTAATTGCTGCAAGTTCTTTAGCTTAATGAGAATAACATAATATTCATGTGAGGAAACTCCAGGTGTTCTGGAACAGTGGTCTCTCAGATAAGCATGTGGAGGAGGCAAGAACACAATCACCAAATGCAGCCCTCCAGACCTGCACCCAAACCCTCCTCCAACCTATTTTAAGCCTCCCAGTAACCCATTTTCCTTGAGATGAGCCAAATCAAGTGATTGTTATTGCCAAATAGTTGGCTGGTGTAAATAACAGTAGCAGGCAACTGGGAAACTTTAGCAGTTCAACTGCCTTCCCCATAAAAGGCTGCACTAAATAAACTTCTAACCTGTGTTCCATTTGTCTAAGGGTTGTGAACGTGTTCAAAATACTCATTCACAAATTTTTTCAAGTACAGGGATCTTAGTGATTGCTGCAAACACCTCAGACCCTAGTGCATGAAATAACCTGTCTGGGCCTCAGTGAGTTACAGAGAACTGACTCAAAAAGAATTGTGTCCTCTGCACTCAGCTTCCCCAGAACCCATCCAGAATGAGAATACCAAGGGGCTAAATGCCAGCTGGCTTAGTATTGTCTTTTGTAGGAAGGCCGAGTTTCACACAGACTAATGAGTGAATGTAAAGTGGACCAGTTTGCAAACACCTACTCCCAACACATCCTTGTGCCAACTCTGGAAAGGAGGCTGCTTGGTTTGTCTTGAGCAAAGATGCCAAAGGCCGCTAACCAATGTTTGCCCAAGAGGGATGTATTTATAATGCATTGCCTTGAAAATAAACCCTTTGCATACTCTTTCCCACATCCACCCGAGGCCATAAGTGTCTAACTGGGATTGACACATACAGGAGTGAAAGCATCATTAGGGAACATTCTGGAATTTGAAGTTAGGTGGTTTGAAACTCCTGTAGAATCTATGTGTGTGAGTTTGTTTTGCCCAGAAATAAGAGCAAATGCTCCTTCTTTGGGGGTAAAGTGAAACAGACCAATATATTGCCTTGTCTACTCTGTTACTTTTTGAGATTGTGTGGGAACAAACTGGATGGGAAAATGACTTCTTAACTTCATTGAAAAGGTATCATAAAATTGAATGTCAATGTACCACAAGCAAGGTCAACCCCACACATAATATCCAGACAATTCAACCTGAACCCTAGGCTAAAAATGCAGTCTACAGGTAGCTCATGCATATATGGCCAAAATATCTGTAGACTTTTCTCATCACCAGAAGTTTTGGTAGTATGCTTGAACACAGGATCTTGCCTGGAAATCCCTTCCATCCTCACACTAACAGTCACAGATAGATTCAATGAGCAACTTGAAGCAGGAATTATTCTGGCTGTCATTCTGAGGGGCACAGTCAGTCATGGTGGGGAAGGCACAGAAGCAGAAGTGTGAGGCTGCTTTCTCTCCTCTAGGTAGATCAAGAAGAGAGAATACTAGTTCTCTAGAAGCTTCCTCCTTTCCCTCTTCCATCCTATCTGGGCCTCCATTCCATTGAATAATGATACCCACATACTGAGCATGTCTCTCCTCCTCTGTTAATTCTTCTGGAAACACCCTCTTAGATACAGTCAAGGGTGTGTCTGTTTCCTAGGTGATTTTCAGTCAAATTAACAATGAAAATTAACCATCACACTTTCTAAATACTGTTCCTTTCTGAAAAGGTCCTAGGTTCCCTGTAGGAACACTCTCATGGTGTCCCTGATACTCCAGAACACTGTGTAAAGTCATCCACCCTGCTAGGCTTACAGGAGGGTGGGAAGCAGGTCTGTCTTGTTCACAACTGTCCCCACCCCACCCATGCACATGGCACAATGATCAACACATGGAAAATATTCAGCTTGTATTTGTTGGATAGATAGGGATGTGCATGTCCTTTTTGGGTCAGAGGCCACATCCAAAATCCAGTTTAAATATCTCTTCTCTGAAAAAGGAGACTAGAAGCTACAAATTTGGGGGTTAGGGACTTTGAGAATGTTCACATGGACCTTGGACTTATGAATTTTTCATTAAGAATTTCAAATCCAAGACTTTTGGAACCTCATCTTAATAATCAAAATATTTCAGTTATTAGAGAAATATTTTCTGCTTATATTTTATTTATTTTACATGTTTAATTTTTGAGTTTATAATATAATTACATTTCTTCCTTTTCTTTTTCCCTAAAAAGTCTTCTGTATAGCCTTCTTTGCTTGCTTTCAAATTCATTACTTCTTTTCTCATTGTTATCACATGCATATATGAATATACATACGTTCTTAAGTATAACATGCTCAATTATTTAATGTTACTTATATGTATGTTTTTTAGGTCTGATCATTTGTTTTGGATAGATAACCAACTAAAGTACTCTTCTCTGGGAAAGACAATTTCTCCTGCTCTCAGCATTACTTGGTTGTCTAAAGATCTTTCTGTTGGGTTAAGACCTCGTGGGCTTTTTGCCATTCACTTTGGCTAGTGAAGCCACAGATGCTGGAGGAGAACTTACAACCACTACTTTATTAAACCGTCTTCATGCCTAAAAACAATCTAAACATTGGTCCTTATACCCACAGGTAAGAATAGTTCTCAGCCCTCAGCAAAAACACTTTGCAACAGATTGAGATCATGACAGACAACCATAACTAATCAAATACAGACTTGTGGAACCCAGTCCCAGTGGATATACCTATAAAACACTCCTGCACCTAAGGCTCATGGGATGTCATAGAAGAGGGGGTGGAAAGATTTTAAGAGTTTTGACTGGGAAGTTTGCTGTGAGACTTTCTCTCCCAGTAATATCAGAACCCGCACCCATAGAGTCTTACCAACATAGCTGTCTAAACATGAATATTTTCTTCTTAAAAGAGTTTATCTAGAAATATTTCAACAAAACCTTTACACATTCTGTGAACTCATTTTTATTCAAGAGCCTCCATTGAAATTGAATACCAGGTCTCAGCTGGAGATCTTCAAATTCACAATGGGCTACCTAGCATTTCTGTTACCCAGGACTCCAGAGTCTGAGGCCAGAGTTTGAAACCTGGGAAGCCTGCCTGGTCTACATAGCAAGACCCTGTATCAAAAGTAAAATGATAGGGGTTGGAGAGATGGTTCAAACATTGAACACGGTTTAAGACAACTTGCTGAGATTGCAGAGGACCTGGGTTCATTTCCCAGCACCTATAGGACAGCTCATAAGAGTCTAAACTCCAAATCCAGGAGATCTAATGCTTTCTCTGACACACAAAATGCACATACATGCATACAGGCAAACACTCATAAAATATTTTGAAATAAAAATGGGGCTTGTGAACACAGAACAATGCTAGGGACTGCCTAGCATAACCAAAGCTATGATTTAACTCTAGTACTTCCCACCATCAAAATCAGGCATCCAACTTCCTCCTCCTCCTCCTCCTCCTCTTCCTCCTCCTCCTCCTATTCTTCTTCTTCTTCTTCTTCTTCTTCTTCTTCTTCTTCTTCTTCTTCTTCTTCTTCTTCTTCTTCTTCTTCTTCTTCTTCTTCTTCTTCTTCTTCTTCTTCTTCTTCTTTTTCTTCTTCTCCTTCCTCCTCCTCCTCCTCCTCTTCCTCCTCCTCCTCCTCCTCCTCCTCTTCCTCCTCCTCTTCTTCCTCCTTCTCCTCCTTCTCCTCCTCCTCCTCCTACTACTACTACTATTTCACCAATTTTTTTCTACAATTTCCAGATGTTAATTGACACACACTGTCTCTATAGGGATATTTTAGAGAGAAAAGCATTCCAGGTTTCTGAGCTGAGGTACACATGCATGTACCACAAGTAAACTAGCTTTTGTGGTATGTTTGGAATATAGTTGTTGAAAGCCTCAACTTTCTCTTAGAGTTATCAATGTCTTGGAGATGTGATACTTGCTACTGTCCAGTCTTTAAGAAATTCTTTGTAAAAGGGAGAAAGTTTTCTGCAGTAATAGCAATGAAACCCAGTACATTGAGCATGCTTGACATGTGCCCCACCACTGAGAAGTACCCCAAATGCTGTTTTTACTTTTCTTGTAGTCTGTTATCCAACTCTAGAGGCTGTCAATGCAAGTTATCAGTGGGTTCAACTCCAAGAGTGGACTACTGAGACTTCCATCAGAAGCTAGAAAATCTGGGCAGCTGTGTGCTGACTTTTTAGGAGGGAAATACTCCCGGTCTTTTGAATGAATTCCTTTCTCCCTCAGATATGAGACCCATGGCTGCAACTGTCATTTCTATCAGGGTCTCTTAAAGCCAGTTCTGCTGGTACTCAGATCATTATTACTCATGTTCCTGAAGCATATTCAATGATGCCCAAGCCTCTACTCACAGACACCAGCAGCATCCTCTTGTCAGCTAGGACAACCAAAAAATGTCTCTAAACATTGTTAAATGGCCTCTAGAGAGCCCAAGCTGAAAAGTACTTTATCATAATAGACCCCAGTGACAAACACATGCATGATGCCCCTTATCTTAGAACATCTTCAATTAAATTTATTTTACCGGCTATTTAAAAAGTATTAAATTGTACATGTGTGTGTGTTACCATGTGATGCTATTTAAAACGTATTAAATAGTACATGTATGTGTTACCATGTGATGCTTTGATACATGTTTGCAGTGTATAGTGTTTAACCCAGGTTCAAAACAGTTTTAACTGGGCTTCATTTCTGAATATACTTTAGGGAAAACCCCATATCAACAATTATACCCAATTTGTCATATCTACAAAGTAATAACATATAAGATATGTCTAGTCATTGGCTATTACAAACTTTATAAATATGCTTGCACATGTATAAACGTAGCTGTATTAAACATCCCTGAGATAGAATGAATGGGTCAAAGGGCTTATAATTTTGATGGATAAGAAGCTGTTGTCCTCTCTAGCAACTATAACTGAATTATAACACCTCCAACAATATAATAGATTTCCTGTGTTTTTACTTTTTCTCCAGTAAACTATGTCCATTTGTGTATGGCAGCCAGAAGTTTTTATTGGGTGTTTTCTATTGTCCTTTGCTTTTTTTCTTTTAAAAAATGACTTATTTAATTTTATTTATTTGTGTGTGTCGTAATGTGTATGTGTATATATACCATGTGTGTGCAGGAGCTCATGGAAGTTCTCCTAGAACTGGAGTTACAAATGACTATGAGCTACCATGTGGGTGCTAGGAACAGAACCCCAGTCCTACAAAAGCAGTAACAAATCTTAACTGCTGAGCCATCCCTCCAGACTTTGTTTTGGCAATATGTTCTTTCACTGAACATAGCCCTCATGATATCTTTGCCCTGGTGCCAAGGGGTCAGTGTTTTGTTTTTGTTTTGTGTGTGTGTGTGTGTGTGTGTGTGTGTGTGTGTGCGTGTGTGCGCTCGCTGTGGATCTGAACTCCGGTCATCCTGCTCACACTTTACTGCTGAGCTGTCTTCATACCCCCTCAATGTTGTGATCCTTTGTGAGGGACAGAACAGATGTTTCTGGGGAAATATAAAGAGAAGCAGAGTAGATAAAACAAGATTAGTCATAACTTGAAAATGTTGAAGCTGCATGATAGATGCAGACAGAGAAGTTCATTGTGACAGTCTACATTAGCATGGCTCTAAAGTTTTCTAAAGTAAAATGCTTGGTCTTGTATTTGGTTTTGCCTTGCTGGATCCTATGTGGTTATCTTTTCTCCATTTTTACTTTGTTATTGAAACTTCCCTATGGGTTCCAAAGAATGCATTTAAATGCTAGAGAGATTATACATTTGCTTATGAAAGAATTTCTAAATATTTTCCTAGTCAGCCATTTACCTTTTGAGCTTTCTGAATTACATTTATTTATACTTTGATGAGCTTTTTTATCATAACTAGAAATACCTTCGGTACTCTGATTTTTTTTAAAAGACTTATTATCTTACTTTACCTGTTTGTGTGTTTTGCTTAAATGTCTGTGTGTGCACCATGTGTGTAGAAGAGGAGGTCAAATACCTTAGAACTAGAGTTTTGGATGATTGTAAGCAGCAATATGTGTGCTGAGAAATGAACCCTGATTCTCTGCAAGAACAAGTGCTCTTAATAACTGAGCAATCTCTCCACATACACCTCAATACTATTTTAGAATTCTCTGTTCTCAAAACAATACTAATCTCTGTTTTGACATTTACATTTAATATTTTGATTGGTTTACAAGCTAGATGGAGCCAATATTTGAGGCAAGGGCCCATTTTTTATTCAATTTTAATATAAGTTCATCCTCATTTGTTATTTGACACATCAATTCTTTGTTGACTTCATGTCCCTTTTACTATATACTGAGTCTCTGTAGGTATAAGATGTTACTCATGAGTCATTGTTCCTTCTGTTGCTAGGATGATTGGAATTCACAATTTCTTTTTCTTGTCTAATTACATTTGCTAGTGCCACAAAAGAGAGATTGAAGAGTCTGTGAAATGGGCGTGTTAAAATATATATCCTGTGCCAGTTGGATGACTTGGTAGGTAAAGGGGCTTGCTGCCCAACAATGCAGATCTAATGACCTAGAACATAAGACAAGGGATAGAAGCATCTCCACACATGCCATGGCACATTATACCCCCAACACAGTGCACATCGTGCACACACACACACAGACAAATACAATATGTGTAGGTGACATGCATGCCTATATATGTACCTACCTTTGATGAGAATACTTTGTAGTCTCCACTAAGGCACTAAGCAGGGCACTATTTGAGGCTGCAGTTGGCTTGTTTTAAGGATATGTTTACATATTGCTAACTTCTGAAACATCCCCAAACCTCAGAGACTAATATATAAAAAAATGCTGTTGTTGCTTTTGTCCTCAAACCCAGTATGTTGGTTACATCAGGACTTTTCCTCCCTGTAGTCCTATGGGGTCTCATGCTCTGTCTCCCATTCCTAGCTCCCAGAGACTACCCTAATTCTTTTCCTCTCACTATCAAGAAACGGAGAGAACATGCATGTAATGGAGAGGTCCTGAAATACACACAAATCTTAAAATAATAAAAGAAAATAAAAGAAAACTTACAAAGTAAAGGGGCTGAGCAGCTGGATGGATTATGAACATTCTTACAGAAAACAAGAGTTGGATTCCCAGCACCCATGTTGGGTCCCCTGTAAATTTTGCTCCAGAGGAGTTAAATACTGGCCTCAAGGCACTAGCACCCCTGTCCCCCAAGCACATAGCCCCAGACAGATAGACACACATATATACAATTAAAAATAATAAAATAAATGTTTTGTAAACCAGGTATCATTAAAACCTTTATATCATGGTTTGTTCAGAGTTGTATATCCATCCCATTGGCCACCAAACAACAGAACCTGTCAGGAGAGAGCACGTCTACATTTGCTTACTGTAAGGCTGGTCCTTAAACGGGACTAGATCATTTCACAAGTCTCTGTTCCAAGATCTAGAGCATACTATAAGTAGAGGTTTTGATTTCATTTTGGAATCTATCAAAAATAACAGGGCTAAGCTCTATGGTAGCAAAGGTCACATTTTGAGGAGATTAATATGGTTGTTGTTTTGTGTTTTTTTCTTTTGAGACAGGGTCTCACCCTGTAGTTCTGTCTGTCCTGGAACTCACTATTCAGATCATGAGAGCCTCAAACATACATAGATGTCACTGCCTCTGACTCCCAAGTGCTGGCATTAAAAGTGTGCCACTGTGCCCGGCTGGAATTTTTAAAACATCTTTTTAAGTGGTTACATTTTCAATAAACCCCATTCAAACTTTAGAAATACATTATTTTCTTTTTCTCTTTGGACTAGTATCTACAAAGTGTTACACGAAAAAAATATATATATTCTAGGGAAAATCCATGAGTCCAAAATAACTTCTTCGATGGATGTGATTATGATTTATGTCCTTACTTTGTACAACTGCTTGAGAAGGTGGCCAATTTGTTTCCTACCCAATCATTATTCAAGAGTACGTGGGCTATTCAGTAGTCAGTATGAAACCCAAGTTAGACTCATGATTTTCCAAGGCTTGTGAAGTGTGCAAACTATTGTTGTAGAATAATTATCTATGATCAGGCAGCAGCCTGCCCCAGAATTTGTATCCTTAGTAAGATATTTGGAGTTTGGAGTTGATGATCTAAGGAGTCTGCTTTTGGAGGGTGGAGGAGGGGTTCCCTTTGAAGTGCAGACATTGCTCCTCTCTGCCTCTTTCAGATTTCACAAACCCTCCCCTATTGGCACAGTCTGCCAATGTTTACTAAGAACAGCCAGTATACCAGACCCATTGCCAGGTCATAGCAATACAAAGCAGCCGTAAAGCTGGGCCCTGGTTTTGGAAGAAATGGATGAGACCACTAACAGCAGGCAAGAACTGCTTCCATTTCCAGATGAAATCAGCCCTTGTTCAAGCTTCCACCTGCAGACTAGCGGGAATTTCAGATCATAAACATGCACCTTCTTGTCCTCCTAAATTATCTAGGGGTCCTGAAGCCTTTTTCCTAGGGAGGCATGGCCCTGTGGTCTCTTCCTGGGGAGGAACAGGCAGCCTTGTGGTCTCCCAGTCTAATCCGGTTTCAGTTAATTTACTCTGAAGCAGGAGGGGGTCCTTCAAAAGAGAGATGTTCCTTGCTCAGCTGGTCTCTACTGCAGGATTCTATGCTCTTCTGTTCCCATTCATCACCAGCCACGCTGAGCTGTGGCTTTAGAAACTCAGTCCGTCCAGACTCCCTTCCTGCATGCTCTTCCAGAGTCTCACTTCCTCCAGGCACAGCCTTGGCACCTTCACAGAATCACAATGACCCATCCTCTTTCCAGACCCCAGGGCTTCTCCAGTGGAATAGTTGTTTTTCCTCTTTAGCCCCTGACATACAAAGGCTTTATGTTTTCTGTTTTCCATGAACTGCGGCCGTGACAAACCCTGGTCTGTGAACTACCTGGCAGCAGAAGGTCCTCTTCCCAGATGTTCCAGCAGCTCATTTTGTGGTCTTGAACCTGGGCCACCACTTGCGGTTGTGAAAACTGTATGTTGCACAACTTCAAGACAAGGAATCCTGGGTCAGAGGACAGATGCACACAGATTTCACAAAGAAACAGATGAGGTAAAAGAATGAATGGCAGGGTTCAGACCCATGAGCAGTGCCCTGTCACTACACATCTTTGCCACTTCTTGAGTCAACTGTCTCTCTAAATGTTTGTATTCAGATGGGCAGGAAGTGGAATCTATGACTAAAATCTCACTGGTGACACTGGGATCATGTCATCTATAATCTGTCTTGGTCACAAATTATCCTACCATAACCCCTGTCATACAAAACCAACCAAAACAATTGGTCTTAGAGGATAAGTCTTTGGGGGACAATCAGCCATGAGGGGGATCCCATGATAAAAGTTAATGGCTTTACTTACTGAACAAGATCTACTCCCACTGTGAAGGCACATTTGTAAACGAAGATGACAACCCTCACCAAAATCCAAACATGCCAGAGCTCTGTTGACTGACTTTAAGTCCCCCGGAGTCATGGGGAACAGACATGTGCTGTGTATGAACTACCTAGTTTATAATAACCAGACAGTTCTCAGCTTTGGTGAACACTACAACTATATCACCTATGTGGAACATGCTAAGGATAATGAAAAATAAATTATCCCTTCTCAACTATCACTTCTTTCAAAACCCTTAAAATGCTTCTTCATGCTTCTTCATTCTTCTTCATGCTTCTTCATGCTTCTTCATCCATTTGGCCATAACAGCCACAATGTGGGACCCATGGCAAGTCTTGTATCCTCCTGTGAGTTGGTGGGGTGCACACGGAAACATGTGCTGCAGATGGACAGGATTGGGGACAACAACATGAGCATAAACTTACACTGAATTCAGGTACAATCTCATTTGAACTAATTGTTGAAATTATCCATATTCTATATTTTTTCATCTCACACTTACATTCTCATTTATGGGATAACAGGCTTTATTCTACATGCAGAAGACAAAGCAGTACAAAAGATGTGTTCTCTAGAAACCTCTTTCTTCTAGAGGAGAAATGAACAAAACCTTTCATGTTATAGACATGCCCAGAAGTCAGGGCACTAGCACTATTTCTATTTTCCAGTGCTTGCTCTGTTTTCAAGGCCAAAGATCCCAATCTCAATGTATAGCCTTTTGCCATGTTGCAGAAGGGATATGGGTGGCAGCTTCATACACAGGACTTAATAGATGAGTAGAGCCTACCCAACCTAATCTAGTAGGAGTCACAACTTAGGGACATAATGGTACCCATGGCTTGTTATCCTGAGCTTCTAGCCTCTGCCCATCCTCCAAGCTCCAAGTTCATTAATGGGAAACATAGCAGACTTGTAACTCTCCCTGTAGGCAGAAGGATAAATCTACCTTACATTCTGTGCCAGTTCTTTGCTTTCAAATGGTATTTTCTCCATATCTTCACATGGTCTTCCCTCTGTTGTATCTAAGTGCTGTCTCCTTTTCATATAAGAACATAAGTCTTATTGGATTAGGGCCCATTCTCACAGCTTCGTTATAGTTTGGTTTTCTCTGTAAAGACCCTGTCTCCAATTATGACCACATATGAACTTGGCAGACTACCATAACCCAGCTTTTGATGGAGAGAGAGAGCAGAAGCACATCATCCAACCAGTGAGCCTCTACCCTGCACAGATGGGGAGCAGTGGCCAGCAGATAAACATCCAATCCAGCAGCATAGTGGAAAAGAAGTTGGCTTGGGTTTCGTCAGCTTTGACTTCCCTCCACCTTCCTCTGTTGGCGAAGGTGGGAGCTCATAGCCATCGAGTGTCCATAGCAATGGAGTAGGGCACCCACTCCACATGCCATGTCAAAAAAACAAACCCAGAGACAACAGCAACCAAAGCAGGCTCTGAAGTCAAACGAAGGCCAGGGAATGTGCTCCTCTGTGACTCAGTAACTCAGTCATGATCCCTCCAGTTTTATAAGAGAGAATTAAGTGGAACATTTTGTTAAATGTGTTCTCATATTTCATAGAAAGAATGAATCAATTTCATGTACAAAAAGGAGAGTAAAACTAATGCATGGGATTGTGAAAGAAAAGAAAATTGGGTGGCAAAATTCTGAGATTATTAAAATCACAGCTAATGAACATCCTTGCAAAGTGCAAAAACTCTATTTAGAGACATCCTAAGATCTGGCCTATATATGGTAGATATCATAAGCCCAGAGGCTTAGACATTTAATCAATTCGAGTGTTTCCAAGGGTGGGACAAACCTGGTATTACAAAGAGCATATTACAGAGTACATTTGGATCAAACATATTAAATTATTCATCAATTCCATCTGTTCTTGTAAAATAAAGCCAACTATGTGAGTATCTTATTCAGTATGATATACATGAACTAAATCTTGACATTTGTTTTATAATTTAATAGTGAAGTTTAGTAGCATGTCTTAGAAGTCACGAAAATAAACCAGTAAAAATGCATGTGTTTATCTTCCAAAACTCAACAACAGCAAATAATCCAGAAGTGGCACAGACTTGAGTGGACATTTCTCCGAAAGAATTAGCTATTTAGTGCATTAGTTATTAAATACAAAGCTTACCATAATTAGCACTAGAAAATGTCAAACCAAAGTCGCAATGGCATACCTCTTCATGGCCACTAGGATGGCATTATTCAAAAGGATGTATGTAGCTATTTGATGGCTATTCTTGGCTACATCTGGAGCTAACTAAAAACCAAGGGACTGTATACATCTATGAGGGATTTTCCTTAATTAAATTATTTGAAGTAGAAAGAACCTCCTTTAATCTGGATTGTTTGAGATGGGAAGATTCACTCTTAAAAATCTGGCCCACACCTTCTGGCAACAGCCTACATAGAGAACAATGCAGGGTTTTACTCTTTGATGCTTGCCCTTGCTCTCACTGACAAGTTCATTCTATCAACTGGCACTAGCATCTCCTTGGGAATTCTAGTGTACACTGAAGACCAGATGACATCGAGCTTAATGGACTGAGAAACTTGGACCTTCTATTGGTAGACAGCCATGTTTATACTAGCAGGATCACAACCTATAAGCCATGCTAATAAATCTCCTTTCAAATACATAGATAGATACATAGATAGATATATAGATAGATAGATAGATAGATAGATAGATAGATAGATAGATATTCATCTTATCAGTAATATTGCACTAAAGAACCTTGACTAATACAGGTTGGGAGGCTAACTCTATGGTTGTATGGCCTTAACACAAAGCTCTAGGCTTTGTTCCCAGACAGTACACACACTCAGACACACACACACATACAACACTCAGAGTGGTAGGATACTAGCATATGTCATAAAGGTGTGGAGAAAGGAAGGGCTTGGGCAGTGCTGGCACCAGTGTGAGATGCTGCAGGGCATGGGTATTCATTTGGTGATTTCCCCAAAAGGCTACACACAGAATAACTTCACAATCTGGCAAATAATTGAAAGCAGACATTCAAGCAAACAAGTGTACACCCATAGCCACAACAGTGTTAGTCATAGCAGGCAAAGAAGTGGAAGCAATTCCTGTTCATCCACAGATGAGCAAGCAGAATGTGGAGTATTACTCAGTCACAAATAGAAATGATGTTCTGGCTCATGCAGTAACATGAGCTTTGCAGTTACTAGGCTAAGGAAAAGACGCTGACCACGGGGAACAGATATTGTCTGACTGCTGTGAGGAACAGGGAACAGAAAACTATTGCTGACTGGAAACACTGCAGTGATTTCTGCAGACTGAGGAAAGGGTCTGGGCAGTTTGAGTTCAGGAGGTGGGAAGTTTTGACGTGGAGAAAAGTAAAAGCTGTAAAATGGGATGTATGTGACTCACACAGCAATGTGAGTGTACTCTATGCACATTGAAAAGGTTGGGTTAGAAACACAGCCGGCTACCTATCAGTTCATCCATATGATCTCACTGTGAAAATGCTGCAGCCCAGATTCTTTGAGATTGCTTTAAAATAACCCAGGAATCCTTACAACAAAGCATACTACTTTTCCACACCAAAAGAAGCCCTGGGCAGTTTCCCCCTAAGAAAGCAAAGGTGAGAAAATTTCAGTCTGTTCTCTAAAGAAGATTCAAAATATTCATAAGAAGCTGGCTACATAGCTGCATCCCAGCACTAGGGAGAAAAAAACAAGATGATGGCAAGTTCTAGAATAGTCTGGTGTGTGTGTGTGTGTGTGTGTGTGTGTGTGTGTGTGTGTGTGTGTAAGACTCTATCTCAGAATATCAAAAAAGCAAACAAAAAGAGAAAAATACATCAGCTCTTTCTTCTTTTTCCACATATTTAACATAGTTTGGCATAATAAAGATTTGTGATAAGCACAGGAGAGACAGAATAGAGAGCCACTGAACAAGTCAGTGGCTTGACTGGATGAGCCAAAAACTAAACATTTAAGAGGACTTGCCATGGGGTCATTCTGCAATGACCTTTGTTGTAAACAAAGGGTAAAGAATTTGTTATAATAGGCTTCACATGAATGCAGTCCTTGCCCCCCCCCCTTGGCACCATCAGTAAGGAGATAGTTGAAAACATGAGGCATTAGTCAGGATCCCGAGCTTTTACTAACTTGCCTCCTCTTCCTTGCCTATCAGCAGCCGCACAACCCTCAGCCACCTTCAGATCTAACAGCTATATTCAGTGCTCATATCTAATCACAAATTCAACCTTTAATGAAGACCTTATTTTGAAATCACACATATTGTTAAATTATTTTTGTATATTTTATTCATCAGCATGCAAGATAAATGTTTATAATGGTAGCAGTATTCACTTTTAAAATGTATACACCTAAAGGTTTGGGGTTTTTTATTGTTTTATTGGATATTCTTTGTATTTACATTTCAAATGTTATCCCCTGCCCCCTCCCGCTCTCATCCTCCCTCCCCCTCCACTTGCTTCCATGAAGGTGCTCCCTCTCCCAAGGATCCTCTCTACCTCAGTGCCTTTTCGTTCCCTACACTGGGAAAACACATCTTCACTGGTCCAAAAGCCTCTTCTTGCATTGATGCCAGACAATGTTATTCACTGCTACATATGCAGCTGGGGTCATGGGTCTCTCTATGTGTGCTCAATGGCTGGTGTTTTAGTCCATGGGAGTTCTGGAGGGTTTGGTTGGTTGATAATGTTGTTCTTCCCATGAGATTGCAAACCCTTTCAGCTCCTTTAGTCCTTTCTCTGGCTCCTTCACTGGGGTCCCCATGTATGTTCAGTCCAATGGTTAGCTGTAAGCATGCTCAGCTATATCAGTATGACTCTGGCAGAGCCTATGATGAGAAGGTTTGTTTTAAAATACTATGGGACACTTAGGAAGTGCACATCTGCATTCCTAGCTACTCACAGGGCTGAAACTGAAGGACTAGGAGCTCAGGAGTGGCTAGCCTGGGCTATAGAGTGAAACTCTATCACAAAAGCTAAGCTAAGAAAGGACTGAAAACAGGCAAAGAACACGAGCTCAAAAAATAATATAATGATAATAGTTTTTCTAGGTCTAACTCTGTTGTGACTTTTTGCTTTTGATGTGAATACATTATAAAAATACATTCAGTAGAGAAAATCCAACATGAAGCTCCATATCTTTCATTTCAAATGGCTACTCTAATTGTATAGCAGTTCAATGAACTGTGTTGTCTTGGGTCTGGCTAATTTCAGTGTGTGGTTGTGTTTATGGTTTTTTTGTTTGTTGTAAAGTTCTTATAATAAGATGTACAATAGATTTTAAAAATATGGTGGCATACATGTCCAATACAAAACCTGGAGGACCTAAGGTAAGAGCCTCTCCTTTGAAGACAACCTTCATAGTACCTGAAAAGCATGCAATCTATGTAAGATGCCAAGGGATGAAAACAACACAGCAGTGATTACTGTGGCACAATAACCCTAAGTATCTAAGAAAGGGGTATCATGTCTTAGTGGTAACCAATGGATCTCTAGTCACACTTAAGGACACTCAACAGGAGGGGACTCATACTGGGTGATGAAAATCTACCCAACTACCTCAGGCTCGGGACCAAATCTACTATGTCCCTTTAGTAAACCAGCATAATTCTTAACTTAGGCCATAATTTTAAACACTTATCCATACAACCTCTGGTAAGTGTAACTCTTAGCACTCATCAAAGAAACTTTTCTTTGCAGCAGAAAAATCACAACCAGTCAAACTGATCATTCAGTGCCCAACCTCAATTGATACATGTATAGCGTATCTCCTGTACCTGAAGCTTGGAAAACATCAATGAAGTGAGAGATGGATGGACATTTGTATAAGTCAGAGGACCAGAAAATGTGCTATGAGACTGTGCCTTCTTAAAATGACATGGAAGCTTCACCCATGTTACCTCACCAACATGGCTGCCTAACCTAGATCTAAAGAAGCAAGACACCAATGGACATGCTAACATAGTAAGGGGAGATCTTGTGGGCTAAAGGCACAATGCTGAGAGTGGGAGAAAAAAATCTTCCCTAAGGTTGTGTGCTCTAATTGCTTGTTGAATGCTGTGGTGGTTTAAATATGCTTGGTCCCCAAAGACCAAATGTTTAAAGGCTTGACCCATAGGAAGTGGCACTATGAGGAGTTATACTCCTTGTTGGAGTATATGTGGCATTGTTCAAAGAAGCATGTCACTGTGAATTGAGGTCTTCTGTGCTCAAGCTATGCCCAATGTGTAACATAATCTGCTTCTGCTGCCTGTGGATAAAGATGTAGAACTCTCGGCTCCTCTAGCACTGTCTGTCTATACACTGCTATGTTTTGTTTCCCACTTGATGATAATGGACTAAACCTTTGAAACCAGCCCCAATTAATTTTTTTATAAGAGTTGCTATGGTCATGGTATCTCTTCACCACAATGAAACCCTAACTAAGATAAGCACCAAGTGTTGAGCCCTGAAATTGTATATGTCCAAATAACACTAAGTAAACCAAACATATTGTATTTATATGTAAGTGTGTGTGTGTTATAATCAATTTTTAATTGAACAACCTTATTTTTAAAAACAAAGATAAATGTACAGATTTTAAGCATTTTTGCATAGAAGTATACAAATACATTTTTGTCAGTACTTGGGGTTTTTTTTTTTAAAGGTTTAATAGTGTGCACTACAATCTTACTAGTTACAATGAGCATAAAGTACATATAAAACAAGATGTAACCTAGAATTAGTCTAAGTTTTCTTGGTATATAAAGATTAAGCATAATGGTTTTTCTTTTCTTTTTTTTTTTTTTTTTTTTTTTGAACTTCATATAGTCTGTGAGTTGTGTCTGGGGTGTTCAGAGCTTTCTGGGGTTGTATTCAATTATCAGTAACTGCATATTATGTCTGTTCTTTTGTGACTGGGTTATCTCACTCAGAATAATATTCTCTAGATGCATACATTTTCTTAATAATTTCATAAAGTCATTGTTTCTGATAGCTGAGTAGTACTCCATTGTGTAACCATATCACAATTTTTGTATCCATTCATCTACTGAAGGACATCTGGGTTCTTTCCAGCTTCTGGCTATTATAAATAGGGCTGCTATGAACATTGTGGTGTATGTGTCTTTGTTGTATGTTGGAATTTCTCTGGGGTATATGATCAGAAGTGGAATAACTCAGTCTTTAGGTAGTACTATGTCCAATTTTCTGAGGAACCACCAGACTGATTCCCAGAGTGGTTGTACCAGCTTACAACCCAACAAACGGTGGAGAAATGTTCCTCTTTCTCCACATCCTCACCAGCATCTACTGTCACCTAAATTTTTGATCTAAGCCATTCTGACTGGTGTGAGATAGAATCTCAGGGTTGTTTTGATTTGCATTTCCCTGATGGTTAATGATGTAGAGCACTCCCTTAGACACTTCTCAGCCAATTCAATATTCCTCAATTGAGAACATTTTGTTTAGCTCTGTACCCCATTTTTTAATAGGGTTATTTGATTCTCTGCTGTCTAGATTCTTGAGTTCTTTGGTATACCTTGGATATTAGGCCTCTATCTTATGTAGGGTTGATAAAGATCTTTCCCCACTCTGTTGGCTGCTGTTTTGTGTTCTTGACAGTGTCCTTAGCCTTACAGAAACTTTGCAATCTCATTAAGTCCCATTTGTCAATCTTTGACCTTAGAGCACAAGCCATTTGTATTTTGTTCAGGAAATTTTCTCCTATGCCTATGTCTTCTAAGGGTTTCTCTATTTTCTCTTCTAATAATTTCAGTGTACCAGGTTTAATGTGGAGATCTTTGATCCACTTACACTTGAACTTTGTACAAGGAGATAAGAAAGGGTCTATTTTCATTCTTCTGCATGCTAAGTACCAGTTGAACCAACACCATTTGTTGAAGAGGCTGTCCTTTTCCATTGAATGTTTAAAGCTCCTTTGTCAAAAATCAGGTGACCATATATGTGAGGGCTCATTTCTGGATCTTCTATTCTATTTCATTGATCCACCTGCCTATCTCTGTACCAGCACCATGCATTTTTTAGCACAATTGCCTTGTAATATAGCTTGAGGTCAGGGATAGTGATTCCTGCAGATATTTTCTTGTTGTTGAGGATGGATTTCATTATTCTAGGTCTTTTGTTATTCCAGATGAAATTACACATTGCTCTTTCCAACTCTATGAAAAATTCAGTTGGAATTTTGATGGGGATTGCATTGAATCTGTAGATTGTTTTTGGTAAGATGGCCATTTTTACAATGTTGATCCTTTCAATTCATGAGCATGGGAGATGTTTCCATTTCTGAGATCTTCCTCGATTTCCTTCTTTAGAGGTTTGAAGTTCTTGTCATATAGGCCCTTCACTTGCTTAGTTAGAGTCACACCAAGGTATTTCATAGTTTTGTGACTATTGTGAAGGGTATCTTTTCCCTAATTTTCTTCTCATGTTTGTCCTTTGAGTCCTTTGAGTCCTACTGATTTGTTTGAGTTAATTTTATATCCAGCCACTTTGCTGAACTTGTTTATCAGCTGTAGGAGTTCTCTGGTGGAATTTGTGGGGTTTCTTAAGTACACAATCATGTCATCTGCAAATAGTGATGTTTTTACTTCTTTTTTTCGTATTTGTATCCCTTTTATTTCCTTTTGCTGTCTAATTGCTCCAGCCAGGACTTCCAGTACTATGTTGAATAGGTAGGGGGAGAATGGGCAGCCTTGTCGAGTCCCTGATTTTAGTAGGATTGCTTCAAATTTCCCACCGTTAAGTTTGATGTTGGCTGTTGGTTTGCTGTATATTGCTTTTATTATGTTTAGGTATGGGCCTTGGATTCCTGTCTTTCCAAGACTTTTAACATGAAGGAGTGTTGAATTTTGTCAAATGACTTCTTAGCATCTAGTGAGATGACCATGTGGGTTTTTTTTTTTTTTTTGAGTTTGTTTATATGGTGGATTACATTGATGGATTTCCATATATTAAATCATCCCTGCATTCCAGGTATGAAGCCTACTTGATCTTGGTGAATGATTATTTTGATGTGTTCTTGGATTCAGTTTGCAAGGATTTTGTTGAGTATTTTTGCATCAATGTTCATAAGTGAGATTGGTCTGAAGTTCTCTTTCCTTGTAGGGTCTTTGTATGGTTTAGGATCGAGGGTTATTGTGGCCTCAAAAAATGAGTTAGGTAGTGTTCCATCAGATTCTATTTTGTGGAATATTTTGGAGAGTATTGGTATTAAATCATCAATAAATGTCTGATAAAATTCTGCACTGAACCCATATGGACCTGGATTTTTTTTGGTTTGGAGGCTTTTGCTGACTGCTTCTATTTCTTTAGGTGTTAAGGGATTATTTAGATGGTTTACCTGGTCCTGGTGTTACAATCTATTAAAGAATAAGAAGCCATATTTTCTAAAGGGAGGTGGGCATCAAAGGGATTACAGGGAAGAAAGGACAGGGAAAAGGATGGGCTTTTGCTTTAATTTTTAAATCTAAAAATTTAATTTTAAAAGTATATGGTACTAGCAAAGTAAACAAATACATTAATATTAAAGATAAAAATTAAAATATTTTAAATTTTAAAAGTCCCTAATAAGAATACTCATCCCACTAGGACATGAAGTTCAAGCCTCCTTTGCTCGTTTAAATCATCATCCTAGTCTTAACCTTCTATAAACATACTTTAAAGATGGGGCCCACTTCCTTAGCCAGCCAGGCCTCCTTTGCCTCTCTGACAGAATAGGAAATAGACTGGGGTGCCATTATGGTACCTACCAGCTCAGAAACCCAATGCCATCTACTAGTGGCTGGAAGTATGGAAGCAATGGGTGAAGGAGCTACAGAGACAGCCTGGCAGCTCTCCAGGGGCCTCACAACTTATTCAAAAAGACGAAGCTTCTGAGAATCATTTGTACTGCCTTCAGGATGAAAAAAAAAAAAGAAATTCCAACCAAAATGTGACATTTTGTATGCTATAAGCACACTTACAGATATTGACATTCAGCACTCAGTATTTTAAAAGTTACTTTGAAGTCTGAACCTATAATTAATAGGGGTTTTATGCTATATTGCTTTTAGGGTTTTATAACCATTGCTCAAGTGGAGATTGTTTTGGTTTTTTTTTTAAACCTGAAATTCTGAATTCCTGACTCTGAGTAAAGGCTCCAGTGTCTTTGGGAAAAATATGCTGTACTTCAAGTTCTGTACTCTGAGGGACTTACATGTGTGGTTTGTAAGAAAACCTACAGGTATAGTTCACACACACACACACACAGTCTAAGTCAGCTGTTCATGTTTGCCTTCCAGTCTGAGTTTCTTTGGTATGTGTCTATGGGCAATGATGCTGAGGACAGGATCAAGAGTCTCTTGGATGTTACACAAGTGATCTGACTCTGAAGTGTACCCCAACCTACCTCTGCTTCTTCAGGGCTTCAAACACACTTTGCAGCTGTTGCAGCTGCAGGGATGCTGCTTGGTTGCACTTTTCTGAGCAGCTTCTGTTATTCACAAGTACTCCATTCAAAGAAGAGAACGAATGTGAAGCCACACTCCAGAAAGAGCAGGAAAAACATTTGGTTTGACTATCTATTTGAAGTCAAATGAAATTCAAACACATCCGTGAGATGAAATGTTCATAAGGAGTGCACACAGATAAATGTACAGTGCCTTTATGATTAAATCATCGTTAACACCATTAAAATAATGTCCCATGTTCCATGTTCCATGTCAATGAAAAACTTATATAATAAAGGCATCCCTTCTACTAAACATGTAATGAATCCTGCCACCATGACAGACATGTTGTTGGGTTTCACTTCTTTTTCTTCATTTGTCTCTATTGTGGTGTGTGTGTGTGTGTGTGTGTGTGTGTGTGCGCGCGCGCATGTGTGATTTAATGAACAGCCAGACAGTGATGAATATCTACAGTCCCAGCTCCACTGGATGAGCACGTGACCCCGAGGACACAAATCCAACCTGGCCAGAGAAACTGGGCCTTGTTTCTTTAAAAAGAGACAGGGAAGAAACTAGGGAGTGGAAGAAGGAAACGGAACGAAAATTACAGCAGCAGCTCCACAAAGATTCATAACCAGTAAGTTTATACATAAGCACACCAGAAACATTCTACGAGTGTATGTGTGTGCATGTGTTAAATACACATTCACAAGTGTGTAAAAACAGACTAATATGTAGTTCCGCGAACACTATTAGCAAAGAAAATAAGAGAGTTTAAATGTCGGAATGACAGCTTATACCACCCTACAAAGTGACTCAGTTTCATCAGGTTTCAGGGACGTTGACAAAATAGCCTTCCTCGATCCAGCCAGCAGGTGGCAGTATTGACTGCGTACCAGAACACCCTAAGTCTGGCTGAAACTTACTGTTTCAAAAGAGTAATTCCCAAGAAATACAAATGAGTTCATCTTATCTGTGTTTTGAAACTTTCAAAGATACTGTTCCATCCTATCAGAGACTACTGTGAACTCCCTTTGTAAAAGCTTTATTATCCGTCTATTTCTCTTGGCTTTGGGTATGACATTGAATTGATGGGGCATGTTTGGTTTCCAAGCACTAGTTAAATGGATAGACGCTTTATCTGTTCCACAGTTAGCAAAGCACTGTTTACCTTGCCTAGGACAGGGCCTCTCAACTGCATGGGAACCTTTCTAAAAGCAAAACACAGAACAACATGTGAATGTGAAACACTCACACATTTGGACCTCTGCTGGTTGAAACAGACCTAGACTCAAGAATTGTGTACACAAGCATGCCCATTACGTGTGGATCCCCCCTCCCCCACTTCTCTATCATTTGTATTTTCATTTGATGGATCTTTATCTGCATTTTACTTTGCTTTTTTTTCTTTGCTTACTAATTGGAACGATTTCAGACATCATGACTTTGAATCATGCCTGCAAGATAACCTGCTGCCCATCATATTGTCAGAGACTCGTGTAAATGTAAATACTAGTTTATCACAGGGATAGGCTTATTCATCTTTTTCATCACCAGGATTTTCACTTTGCTTCACAATCCCCTCGAAAAACATTGCTGAGTTATTCACCTTCTCTTGAATAGCCAGTTAGCCAACTTTTCTTAAATAATAAACATTTAGGCTTTGGGAAACAGGGGAATCTAGATGCTTCCACTCAAGAATTGAAAACCATTGTGAGCTTGTGAACAATATAACACCCAGAGGCAGTCTTCAGGGCAAAGTTTTGCAACTTATAGAATATGTTCCATATGTGTGTGTGCTGGGGATTTAACTCAGGGCCTCATTCATGCTAAACACATGCCCCATCACTGGGTATGTGGTGGTCAATCAAGCTTCTGTTCTCATTAAGAATCACAAAGGAGGTTCTTTTGTGAGCGCTGCACACCATTGTGTGTGTCTATAATCCCAACGTCAGGACTGGCAAGTCCCTGGATTTCATTAAGTAGCTAGTCTAGCTTGAGTCAGTGAACTCCAAATTCTCTGAGACCTAGTCTCAAAAAGCAAGGTGGTAAATGACTGACACCCATGCTGACCTCTGACCTCCAAATGTACACGCATGCACACATGCACAAACATAAATAAGCAGGCATAGGGGGAAATGTTATATGCTTTGACCTATGTGTGGAATTTCTGACGAAGGTGTTGATTTCACAGAAGTTGGTCAGAAAGGCAGGGAAAGGAAAAGGTCAGAGTGTGGAGAGGTAGAAGCTGTATTTAAAGAAAGGATGGAGGCTCTGGGTACTATGAGAGGTAGAAGAAAAGAATTTCCCAAAGAAATGATCAGCTTTGGAAGAGATGAAGATGCTCATCTGCTTGAATATTATATAATATATACAATATATCAAAACATCTTATGGTATTCCCTAAGTACATACACTTTATGTGGGAACTTAAAAATAAATTTTGATTTAAATTATAGTAGATTGAAACACTTTTAAATGAATATTATTTTTTAAATAAAAATGTTAATTATTTAAGAAGAAATAAAATTTCTAGACCCTAAATCAGACTGGTCTATGTTATACCTGGCAGTGCCTCATAATAGGCCAGGGACAGGAGTGGCTGGAGAAGTGAAAGGAAGAAACATGCCTGGAGAGAAAACCCAGCAGACACCTTCACTAAAACCAACCAAGATTTTTGTTTTTGTTTTTATTTTTCAAGATACAGTTTCTCTGTGTAGCCTTGGCTGTCCTGAAACTCACGCTGTAAACCAGGCTGGCCTCAAGCTCAGAGATCTGCCTGTGCCTCTCAAGTGCTGGGACTAAAAGCCACCATCTACAGGCTGTCTCACAATGTCTTTGAAAACTGAGTGTTAATGGCCCAAGCCTTTGCATTTGTGCAGATGCCTGGTCCCTTTGGTGTCACAAGCACAGTGGGCTCCCAGAAGAAGCCTCATGATCTTGCAGAACTGGGCTGTATGAAGTGTCAGTCCTCCTGAAGCCCAGACACAGGAGCACTGGGTCCACTGTGCTGCCTACCCCTTGCCCTGGAGAGAATGAAGAGCCTTTGCTAAACCAGACCACAGTGTACATTGAAATCTCACAGGTCCCTTCTTCCTGTCAACAGCAGCAGAGGGTGATTAGTAAATAGTATTCTTCAAAGTTTGCTGTTGAGCAATGAAGACGGACAGGGAATGTGTCTTGGGACATGAGGACAGGGAGTTTGTGGCCAGCCTAGGTTTCACAGAAAGTTCAAGGCCATCCGAGTTTATGATTTCAATCTCCAAAACTCACAGGGTAGAAGAAAAAGTTTCTCACTCTTTGCAAACTGGCCATTTGTGGGTTCTTGTGCTAAACACTTCCATTATTTTGAATGCAGAAAATAGTACCAAACTGTTCCTGGGAAATGTTCCTTTAAGCCATGTGGCCAAACCAGGCCCAGACACAATCAGATCCCATACAACAAAGTATTTAGCTGTCTCATTTTGGCCTTAAGGTTTTTAAGTAGAAGTAAGTGCTCGATTCAGCAGCACATATACTAAAATCAGAGATTAGCATGCCCCCTGCACAAGGATGACACACAAATTCGTGAAGCATTCTATATTTTTAAACCTACAATATTGAAATCTATTCTCAACAACAAGAAAACTTCGGCAGGAATCACCAACCCTGACCTCAAGCTATATTACAAGGCAACTGTGTTTAAAACTGCATGGTACTGGTATAGAGATAGGCAAGTAGATCAATGGAACAGAATAGAAGATCCAGAAATGAGCCCTCACACATATGATCACTTGATTTTTTTTTTTTTTGGACAAAGGAGCTGAAAACATTTAATAGAAAAAGGACAGCCTCTTCAACAAATAATGTTGGCTCAACTGGCAGTCAGCATGCAGAAGAATGAATATGGATCCTTTCTTATCTCCTTGTACAAAGCTCAAGTGCAAGTGGATCAAAGATCTCCACATTAAACCAGGTACACTGGAACTATTAGAAGAGAAAGTGGGGGAAACCTTAGAACACATAGGTACAGGGGAAAATTTACTGAACAGAATACCAATGGCTTGTGCTCTAAGATCAAGAATTGGTAAATGGGACTTAATGAGATTGCAAACTTTCTGTAAGGCTAAGGACACTGTCAAGAAAACAAAATGGCAACCTTCAGATTTGGAAAAGATCTTTACCAATTTCACATCTGATAGAGGTCTAATATCTAATATATACAAAGAACTCAAGAAGTTAGACTCCAGAGAATCAAACAATCCTATTTAAAAACGGGGTACAGAGTTAAGCAAAGAATTCTCAATTGAGAAATATTGAATGGCTGAGAAGCACCTAAGGAAATGCTCGACATTCCTAGTCTTCAGAGAAATGCAAATCAAAACAACCCTGAGATTCAGCTCATACTAGTCAGAATGGCTAAGATAAAAAACTCAGATGACAGCAGATGCTGGTGAGGAGAGGATGCAGAGAAAGAGGAACACTCCTCCACTGTTGGTGGGGTTGTGAACTCGTACAACTACTCTGAAAATCAGTCTGGCGGTCCCTCAGAAAATTTAACACAGTACTACCTGAAGACCCAGTTATTCCACTTCTGGGCATATACCCCAGAGATGCTCCAACATACAATAAGGACACATACATGCTCCACCATGTTTATAGCAGCCTTATTTATAATAGCCAGGAGCTGGAAAATCCCAGATGTTCTTCAGTAGATGAATGGATACAAAAATTGTGGTATATTTACACAATGGAGTACTACTGAGCTATTAGAAACAATGACTTTATGAAATTCCTAGAAAAATAGATGTATCTAGAGAATATCATCCTGAGTGAGATAACCCAGTCACAAAGGAACAGACATAATATGCAGTAACTGATAATTGGATACTAGCCCCGGGAAGAGCTGAATACCCAAGAAACAACGCAAACCATATCAAGCTCAAAAAAATAAAGGCCAAAAAGTGGAATTCTTAGTCCTTCTTAGAAAAAAAATAAGTGTATAGCACCCTCTCAGAGTGGGGTACACCTAGACCTTAAATAATTAATATCTCAAGAGCTAAGAAGATAGCCTTGTGGCAATTTTTGGTATTTAGAAATCATTATGTTTAATCTATATACACCAAGATAACTTTGACTATTTCCATGTTACATTTTGTTTTACATGTACTTTATGCTTATTGTAACTAGTAAGATTTCAATGCATACTATCAAACCTTTAAAAAAATCAAGTACTGACAAAAATATATTCATATAGTTTTAAGCCAAAATGCCTTTAAAAATCTGTACATGTATCTCTGTTTTTGTTAAATAAAGTTGTAAGGGGGAAAAAAAGAAGTAGAAGTGAATGTTCTAAATAGCTCTGTCCCCAATATGGAAGGTATGTGGAAGAAAACAGAAAGGCAGAGATGGGGTAGAGATAAGAGAACCCATGAAGATGATGTAAATTAGTGCAACCACTATGGAAACCAGCACAGGAGCTCCTCAAAGAGAATCTAACTGTACAGTTTGAGGGTTACACACCCAAAGGAATCTAAGTCAGCATATACAAAGGGTCTGCACTTACATACACTGTAGCACTGAATACAGTCTAGATGTTCATCTGCAGATAAATGGCTTAATAAAATGTGTGTGTGCATTAAATGGTGTTTTACTCAGCAGTGAAGAACAAAAGAATCATGTCCTTTGCAGAAAAATAGACAGAATTAGAGATCATTATGTTTAAGCAAAATTAGCCAGGCTAAGAAACCCAAATATGTCATGTCTTTTCATATACACAAATCGTAAACTAGCTTTTAAATCATTATTTATCTACCTATTTTACACACACACACACACACACACACACACACACACACATACACACACACACACACTCACACACACACACTCACACACACACACACACACACACTGCTTGGTATAGTGGTTAATGTCTATAATCATTTGGGTTGGTTAAGTCAAAAGAATGCTTGCAAGCTCAAGGCTAATATGGGCTATGTAGAAAGTTTCAACCCATTGTGGGGTACAATGTGAGACCTTGTTTTACAAAACAAAATAAAAAGACACACAGGTAAATAGGAAATTAGGCACGGCAAGGATGAGGACCAAAGTGGGAAGGAGCAGAACAGAGGGTGACAGGTGAATAGTAGCAAAGCATATGGTAGGTATTCATGAAGATATGAGAAAGGAAGTTAATATTATCTGCAAAGAATATATGTTCTTAAAGAAAACTATATGAAAGGTAGTGAGGTCTTCCACCTTCTCTTGAAGCCTTCAATAATCTTCATTTTTATTTTGTTATTCTTGCCCTACCATGTGCATGTTTGCATATGTATGTGTGTGCATACATTTGTGCATATGTGAGGAGTGTGCTTCTGATGCTGGGGCAGTCTCATTTTCAGTTTATCTACAAGTGTTTTCATCCATAGGTGTGGGCTTGGGACTAGGCCTTAGCAGTTTTCTGGCAATTCCACAGTTTATTTTGGATCTAGACTTATTTTTGCTCAAAAGCTCTTTCAACAAGCCATACCTCAACCCTTAAGCTAACAGGGCTTGCTCTAGTTCCACTTTCTGTTTTCAAATTGGGTCTCCATGTCAAGTTCAACTCCACTGACAAAATGAGATGCAAGGGCTGCTGCTGCATCTTGCTAATTGGCTACATTGTCCAGAGGAATCTCTGCTACTCACCAAAGATCTTCTCTCATCTTGTTTGTTTGTTTGTTTGTTTGTTTTTCTGATCAATATCAGGAAAGTTTTGACTTCTATCCACAGGCTTTGATTTAGATTTACCCTTGGGTCTACTGTGGAAAGATAGATAGATACTCTGGATTTCTTTCCATGTCTGTCCATTGGGCCTCCATTCTGGCTAGTTTAATGTCAACTTGACACAAGCTTGAGTCATATGAGAGATTTGAACCCTAAATGAGAAATTAGAGACCATAGGATTAAGCTATAAATTAACTTGTAAGGCATCTTCTTAATTAGTAATTGATGGAGGAGGATTGATGCCTGTTGTAGATGATGCCATCCTTAGGCTGGTGTCCTGGGTTCTCTAAGAAAGCAGGCTGAGCAAGCCATGGAGAGTAATCCAGTAAGCAACAACCCTCCATGGCCTCTGCCTCAGCTCCTGCCTCCAGATTCCCAACCTGTTTGAGTTCCTGTTCTGATAACCTTCGTTGATGGACTACTATATGGAAGAGTAAGTCAGATAAATCCTTTCCTCCCCCAACTTGTTTTTGGTCACAGTGCTTTATCACAGCAATAGTAACCCTGACTAGGGCAGCCTCTATCATCAGAACTTAATACCTGAGGTTCCAATCAATGAGTGTTCAATACATGCATGAGTTAGTTAACCCTGGATCCTATGCCTCTGAAGAATTTTAAATCCACCGATATTATATACAATTGAGTGGGGGTAGGTAAATTATAGCTTTTCAGTCAACCCAGGTCCCATATTTTCACTTTTGTGGGGAACAAATATAGCCTGCTATCTGCTAGGTGAACATTCTACTGAGCAACACTCCCAGCCAGACCCAACATCTAAATGTTATAGTTGCCTGTGTTCATGAGGAGGATGTAGCTTTATGCAAGTTTTACTTGGAAGCTGGGGGATGATGAGGGAGAATGAGTACAAGAATATGAGGGATGAAGAACTGAATATAGAAAGCAACTGGAGACTGATTTCCTTGAGGAAAGGATCTAGTGTATTTTTTTTTCATGTTAGCATTTGTCAAATTGCTCATTAATTTCAGCCAAAGAACATTTTATTGCAGAAATTTTTGAATTATGACTATGTTTTAAGGCCTAAGCATGCTAATCAAAAACTACTGCCCACTGGGCCCATATCATCCCCTCCTCAGATGAACACTCTTTCCCAATAAAACATCCCTCAGGATATTTACTGAATGTCCAAATTAGTGGTGAAACCAAGCCACTGAAAATGATAGGCAGGGGCTGATGTGTTGGGTCACTGAATAAAGGTACTTGCTCTCCAGCCCAATGACCCAGGCTCAAACCTCAGTACCCACAAGGTAGGAGAGAACTGACTCTAAAATGTTGTCCTCTGACCTCCACATGCATTACCCATGTAGGATGTGATATCTCAGACAAACACACATAGGCACTTGCACACACACACACACACACACACACACACACACACACTAAATAGGCAGGGTCAGTGTTTTAGCTCAGTGGCAGAATCCTTCTAGCACATAACAGTTCCTGAGATCCATTCCTAACACTGAGAAAGAAAGTGGGAGGAAGAAGTACCAGAGATAGGATTATACATGCATACACACACACACACACACACACACACACACACACACATTAGAAGCAAGATGTTTTTGAGGTAGAAGAGAAAAATTGACAATTCAAGGATTACCATGAAAACTGGCAGTGTTTGAAAGAAAGATAATGGTTGAACACCTGTGTCCTAGACCCCAAACCTGATTACTGGCCACTTCTAAAAGCAGATTTGACAATCTGTAACCATGGGTGCAAGATTTTAGGGATTCTCTCTCTCTCCCTCTCTCCCTCCCTCTCCTTCCTTCCCTTCCTCTCTCTCCCTCCTTTACTCCTTCCCTCCCTCCCTCCCTCCCTCTCTCGTCCCTCCTTCCCTCCTTCCCCCCTTCCCTCCTCCCCCCCCCTCTCTTTCTCACACACAGATGCATACACACGGGCAAACAGACACAGACACAGACATAGACAGAAATGTTTTTTGGGAGATGTCAAATCCAAGCTTTTAAAACACAAAATCAAGAACAGAAAACCTGATGTCTTATTGTTCTGCTGCTGTGAAGAAACATCATGACTGAGCCAACTCTTATAAAGGAAAACATTTAACTCTGGGCTTGATTGCAGATTCAGGGGGTTAGTCCATTATCATGGCAGGAAGCATGGAAAAGTAGTTGAGAACTGCATCCTGATGCACAGGCAACGGGGCAACAGGGGGGTGGGGGGAGAGATTGGCCCTGGTGTGGGCTTTTAAACCTCAAAACCTCCCCTAACAAGGACATACTTTTTTTTACCATTAATTTATTTATTCACCTTACATCATAATCAGAAACCCCTCTCTCCTCTCAGTTTCCTCTTCCCACAGCCCCTCCCATCATACTCCCTCCCCTTTACCTCTAAGAAGGGGGAGGTTCCTCCCAGAAAACCATCCCACCCTAGCACCTCAAGTCATTGCAGGAGTAGGTATATTCTCTTCCACTGAGGCCAGACAAGACAGCCCAGTTAGGGGAGCAGGATCCACAAGTGGGCAACAGAGTCAGGGTAAGCCCCTCCCTCCACCACCACTCCAGTTGTTAGCAGACCCTAATGAAGACCAAGCTTTATTTCTGCTACATATGTGTGGAGAGGCCTAGGTCCAGCCCTTGTATGCTCTTTCTGCCAGCTCCCAAGGGTCCAGGTTAGTTGACTCTGTTGGTCTTCCTTGTAGCATCCCTACCCTGTCCAGGTTCTTCAATCCTTCCTCCAACTCTTCCACAAGACTTCGTGAGAGCTCTGTCTAATGTTTGGATGTGGGGCTCTACACCTGTTTCAGTCAGCTGCTGGGTAGAGCTCTCAGAGGACAGTTATGCTAGGCTCCTGTCTGTGAATCCAGACTGACAGATACAAACATAGCCTGAAACTCCAACATAATGGAAGGAGAAAGGCAAGCCAGCAATGTGTTCATATAGATCTTCTGAGGACAGCTCAGCACCTCCATTTCCTCACATTGGCAGGGGTTGTTGCTGTATCCATCTCACAAGGCCATATACTTGGTTACTGTATATGTAAAGGTTCCCACAAACCCTGAGCCAATGGTTCTTAAGTCACCTTTTCAACCGTGCCAGAGACATTAAAAACACTACCCCACAAACAGCATGCCTATATAGGCTGTATTAGTTAGGGTTTTACTGCTATGAACAGACACCATGACCAAGACAACTCATAACAACAACATTTAATTGGGGCTGGCTCACAGGTTCAGAGGTTCAGTCCATTATTATCAAGACAAGAGCACAGCAGCACCCTGGCAGGCATGGTACAGGAGGAGCTGAGCGTTCTATGCCTTAATCTGAAGGTTGCTAGAAGACTGGTTTCTGGGCATCTAAGTCAGAGTTCTTAAAGCCCACACCCACAGTGACAAACCTACTCCAATAGGGCCATACTTCCTAATAGCGCAGCTCCTTAGGCCAAGCATATACAAACCGTCACATAGGCCTTCTTGATAAAATGGAAATAATAACTAGATAATACACTAGAACCGTCTGGCACATCGTGCCTGTCACAGCTGCTTGAAGAGGTCACTTCAGACCCTTTGACTATCTTCTAACCCTGGTTAACCATCACCATCTCATAGTATAGACCCTACAGCAGCCATTGTTTTTATTCCTTCTACTGGGATGGGATGATAAAGGCTATGACCTTGTTTATAGTTGGGCTGCATTTGTCTTGATAGCTACATTTTTAAGTGAGTAAGGTATTGCAGAAGCCAGAGATGGGAAAAACTCTCCTCTTGGCACCTAGTGCTCAGCTTTGGCAACTGGTACAGCCATTTTAAGATATCCTTGTAAATTCAATCCAAATAATATAACACCCTCTCTCTTGTTTTCTCTCTCTGCCCCACTTTTTTGTCTCAAAATTGTATTAAGAATATCATTTTGTGTGTGTATGGGATGGGGGTATGGGATGTGGAACAGTCAAAGGGTGGATGGGGAGGGGATAATATCCAGAGTGTAAAAAAAAGATTAAATAAAATTTAAAAAAGGATATCATTGTGGCATAATCATTTTAGTAAATGTTACATGTACATTTTTAATGAAAAAATTCCAAATATTATGCACACACACACACACACACACACACACACACACACACACACACACAAGCCATCTCAATAGCTCAGAGGATAGTGGTGTTTGCTGGCAAGCTGGACAACATAAGCTGGACCAGACTCCTGCATGTTGTCTGCTGACCTCCACATGCATGCCACAGTTTGTGAATGTCCCAAGGCATATGTGTGTACACAGACAAACACACACACACACACACACACAGAGAGAGAGAGAGAGAGAGAGAGAGAGAGAGAGAGAAACACATGCATGTGTGCACAGTAAATATAAAATTTGTGTTAAAATAATTCTAAGAAAATGAATGAATTAAGTCAAGTTACAGAATATAAAATCAACATGCCAAAATCTGCTGTGTTTCTGAACATTGACAATGAATGAACTGAAAAAGAAATCAAGAAAACAACTCTGTTTACAATATCATCCAAAAGAATAAAAGATTGGAAATTAACCAAAGAAGTAGAAAACTGCTGTACTGAAAACTACAGAATAAAAGAAGACAAACATAGGGAAGGACCTCCCTGTTTATAGACAGATTTAATTGACAGGACCACAGTACTACCCAGCATTGTAAATATGCTCAATTCTACTGAATCACACATTTAAAATTACTTAACTGGAATACTTTTGTTGTATACTTTTTACCACAGCAATGGCAATAGAGAAGAATCACAATTTTCACCACAGATTAGAAAGGCGGCATTGGTCTGTGTAAAATTAAAGTGAAACGCACAGCCAGCCTAGGCCTGCCCAGGCTACTGAAGTAAGGAGGAGTTTGCCATGCTGATTAGCTGGGATGAGGATGGGGGGAGATGCCAAATGTCTATTTCACAGAGAGTGAAAACCTATTCTATTTCACAATGGATGCAAATTAATCTCTCCTATAAACCCAGGGTATATTAAGTAAGAAGTTATTTAATGGCAAAATTTGTTTTATTCTAAATCCTTGGGAGGGGTGGAATCATGCCTGAGTGATCCATGCACCAGAGTGTTCACTCTAGGTGTGTACTACCCACATTCCCTGAATCCTTGTTTATTTTGCCTATTGAATCTATGCAAATACAAGAATCCAAGTATTTGCTCTATTTTTAAAAAATACTATCAAGTAAAAAATAGGTAGAGCTTCATAAGGCCCATGTATATCTTTATCTTTAAAGACAGATTATCTTGAAGATCAGTTATTTTAACCCAATCTATGTATAGTATTTACTCTTATTCCTACTTTTACTTTTGAATGCAACCTTTGGAGTGTGTGTGTGTGTGTGTGTGTGTGTGTGTGTGTGTGTGAGCCTGTGTGTGTGAGTGTGTATGTGTGTGCCTGTGTGTGTGAGTGTGTGTATGTGTGTGTTTGTGTATATGAATGTGTGTGTGTGAGTGTGTGTGTGTGAATGTGTATGTGATTGTGTGTTTATGTGTGAGTGTGTATGTGAGTGTGTGTGTGTGAGTTTGTGTGTTTGTGTATGTGAAAGTGTGTGTATGTGTGTGAGTGTGTGTTTGTGTGTGTGAGTGTATGTGTTTGTATGTGTATGTGTGTGTGTGTTTGTGTGTTTGTATGTGTGAATGTGTATATGAGTGTGTGTTTGTGTTTGTGTATGTGAATGTGTGTGTGAGTGTGTGTATATGTGTATGAGTATGTGTGTGAGTGTGTGTGTGTGAGTGTGTGTATATGTGTGTGAGTATGTGTGTGAGTGTGTGAGTGTGTGTGTGTGAGTGTATGAGTGTGTGTGTGTATGTGTGTGAGTGTATGAGTGTGTGTGTGTGTATGTGTGTGAGTGTATGAGTGTGTGTGTGTGTGTGTGTGTGTGTGTGTACGTGTTTTCTGTTTCAAATGTGTCTGACACTTTGCATCATTTTCATCCTCCTCCATTCAGTAGCCTGGGCAGGCCCTCAGCTGGGTGTGCATCTCACTTTGCATTTATTGCTGTCTTGATAACATTTCAAACCATCTAAGGCCTGGACATACACCTAGACATAAACTCTTTAAATAACAACAAGGTGTTTAGATTGTGTTTTAGAAAAAGGCATGGAACATTTTTCATGAATGGACACGTACAGAGCCTTTACCCTATTTTACCAAGCTCTAAATCCCTTCATCCGTAACATAATCATTTCATCCAAAGAAATGCATAGCCTGGGGCTGTAGGATGATGTGGCACTGACACCAAGACAAGGTCGGTTAGAGTCTGCAGGGAACTGTTTTGAGAAAGCTGAAAAATAGCTCCTCAGAAAAGGAGCAGACACTCTGAACATCTGGGGGAAAGACCATACCCAGTGGTGGCAGCAATAGCAGAAAGAGAAACCACAAATATCCTGCCTCCACCCCTGCTCTCTCCTTGCACGGCACTGGCCACTGGCAGAGCAGACACAAGACATCACTTCAAAAGAACCCCTCACTGCAGCTCAGAAGCCCAAGACCATCTGTGTACCTCATTTTTGGAAAACTCAGACACAGTGGAATGCTGATACCTGATAAACAAAACCCTGTGTGACTGTAGAAGAGGAACTGAATTATACCTAAGTAGTATTCTGCATGCCAAAAATCTGATGGAACTAAAGTACACACTGTATTTTCACACAGACTCTAAGCAGCAACAGAGAACACTGGCAAGAGCTGCACAGGGTCAGAGGCAGGTATGCACCACTGGGGCCCTGAAACAATCTGAGAAGTAACTGGATCTAGACTCCACCTGAGAAGCACAGTCATTGGCCTGGACAAAAATCTCTAATCCAAGTATCCTAAGAAAGACTCAGAGGAGGGAAGAGAACTGCCCAATTCAGAAGCCCTCTTCAGGGGACAGAGAAGGAAGACAAGACAATCCCACCCACGTGAAAGCTAACAATCAGACAGTTTGTTTTCATAGCCTTTATCCCCTATGATGCCCCCCTCCCCATCTCCCTTTTCTTCTGTACCTATCCTATCCATGTGTCATGCCCAGGGTCATTTTAGCAGGACGTCTTGCCCCGTTTTGCTAAATTTCCTGAAGTGGAAATTTCTGAGGATTTTTTGGAGACTTTTCAGGTCATGTGATGTTGTTTTTGAAAGCTGTCTTATGGGAGGATATTTTGCTGTGGCAGACACTAGAGAGGACATGTGATGTTTGGAAAGAGTGTAAGTAGAACCCAACAGATAATGAACTATGCTCTTGCATTGGTTCTCCTTGCAATGCTTTGTTGATCCTCAATGATGATGTTCTTGCATTGGTGTAGCAGGGTAGAAGGGAGGCTGAAATATTCTAAAATCCCAAGTAAAGTAGGTTTAGGAAAAAAATCTAAGCCTACAACTTCCCTCCCAGTGGGAGATGTAATCAGTATCTACCCCTTCTCCTGAGGTTCTAATAGCAAGTCAGGTCAAAATGCTACTGAAGTTCACTCTGAAGAACCAAGTGGGTTTTTTTGTTTGTTTGTTTGTTTTGGTTTGGTTTGGTTTGGTTTTTGTTTTTGTTTTTGGATTTCCTTACAAGCCCCAAATGAATTACCATTTATCATTTATCAAACAGGGATGGGGCATGTAGAGGTATAGATGTTGCCTCTAGCTTTTAGTCACTAATAAACTTTAGCCCCTCCCTAAGGCTCTTGCAAATAAGGCAGAGTTGCTTTCAACAGGTGGTAGGTAGGGAGAGACCAGTTGATTAGGTAAGTGTCTGCTGAGCCTCTCCATTCCACCATTACTGGATGGTAACAACAAGCCCAGATGGGATAGTTGTTTTGCAAAGGATACAGTAGAAATCCCCAACATGGCAGTTGTTTGGCTTCAACCCTCATTCTTTTCTTTTGAATTTTATTCCTCAAAAGAACAGCCTGGCCTGGATTGCAGGGCACCTGTGCTTCAGCCTACACAGAGATAGGAATGTCCTCTGCTATATGGTAACCCTCCTTCTAGTCTAATTCTAGCCAAAATTCCTCATCCTTGTTTCTGCTGTTCCTAATAGTCCCCCTCTGATTTCTATCATCAAGCGCATTCTCCTGTCATCCAACTGCTAGACAATTGTCTTTTATTATTATATTAAAAATATTACAGGTATGTGTGTTTTGCCAGTATGTGTATCTGTGAAATACATGCACACTTGACATTTTGGTTTTGATGCTTCTTTTAATGTTTACTTGGTCATTTTTTATGGCTTTCACTTCTCTGCATTGGTAATTCTTTCAAAACCTGTGTCTTTGGGCTGGAGAGATGTCTGGGCAGTTAAGAGCACTGACTACCACAGGACCTAGGTTCAGGTTCTAGCACCCACATGGTAGTTTACAACTCTCTGTTAACTTCTGTTCCAGGGGAAATGACAGCCTCACACAGACATACATGTAGTCAAATCATCAGTGTACATAAACTAAAAATAAATAATTTTCAAAATAAAATTTAAAACTAAAAATGGAGACCCGTGCCTATAATTATTATGCAGTCTATACCTGATTATTTCGCCACTTAAAAATTTTCCATTTGTTTTTGTCCCACTCACTGTATTAGTCAGGGTTCTTTAGAGTAAGAGAACTTATAGAGAGATTCCCCTCTCTCTCTAAGTGTGTGTGTGTGTGTGTGTGTGTGTGTGTGTGTGTGTATGTGTTGACTATTCTAGGTTGTCAACTTGAGTACTTCTATCCCAGATCTTTGAGATAGGGAAATACACACACATACAGAAAGAGAGAGAGAAAGAGAGGAGAGAGAGAGAGAGAGAGAGAGAGAGAGAGAGAGAGAGAGAGAGAGAGAGAGAATTATTAGAATGACTTACAGGCTTCAGTCTAGCTGCAACAATGGCTATGGAAAGAAAATCCAAGAATTTAGTAATTGCTCAGTCCACAGAGCTGGACGTCTCAGCTGGTCTTCAGTATTTACTGGAATCCTGAAGAAGTCAGCTCTAATGCCAATAAAGAAAAGGACTTGCTAGCAAGATGAGGGCAAGCAGGCAAACAGCAAAAGCTTCCTTCTTCCAGGTCCTTATATAGAATGCCAGCAGAAGGCTTGACCCAGGTTAGATCTGGATTAAAGATTTGCAACAAAGGTATGTCTTCTCTCCTAAAGATTCAGCTTAGAGGTGTGCCTTTTCCCATCTCAAAAGATCTAGATTCAAAGTATGTTTCCCTACCCCAAAGATCTGGATTAGATGTAGTGAAGTTGACAAGAAAGAACAGCCATCACTCACACTGTACACATAATTTTGATTATTTTTGTTTGTTTGTTTGTGACATTATTTCACTCTGCTTTCCAGAATAGTCTCAAAGTTCCGAGCAACAATCACCCTACCTAACCCTCCTCAGCAGTTGACATACATTGCCATGTCTGACCTTTTTTAAAAGGATGTGCTAAAGATTACTCATAAAAATAATGCAGGGAGACATTTTAAGACCTAAAATCAATCTCTACCCAGCACCAGATCCTCAGTGGCTCTGAAGTCTAAGGTGTTCATAAAAGAATGTTACCAAATTCTAACTTGCATGGCATGCAATAAAATGTGCATGTGTTCATTATGCAAATAGTGACTTCTGACAAATGTTCACCCCTGTGGAACCACCACTGTCTCATACACAACATTTTTCTCTTAGAAATCTCTCCTGCATTTGTTCCTCAACCTTCAGCCACACACACACACACACACACACACACACACACACACAAACACAGCCTACTTTCTGACTTTATGGATAAATTTAGAATTTTATAGAATTGTAAAAGTAGAATTATGTAACTTGTACTCTTTGTGTCTGCTCACACATACTTGGCCTATTTTTTTGAGAAATGGCCAAGTTCTTGTATATAACAGTAATTTGTTCATCTTACTCCTGAGAAGTAATTCATGACATAAACATACAAAAATGTGTGCATCTACTCACCAGTTCATAAATATTTGATTTTTCTAGGAATTGGTACTTATGAATGAGCCTGATATTTGTAAGCAGCCTTATTCATATAAATGACAGTAATAAATATGCTTTGAAAGCATGTATTTTCTGTCCATCTGTTTCTTTTCTTTCCATGCTGAGAATCAAACCTAGAGCTCTGCATAGATCCTCAGTAAATGTCTACCACTACGTTATACCCCAATCCTACTTTTGTTTCTCCCAGGGACAGAATTGCTGTTACAAGTATTAACTTTTAGTATCTAGGGTACAGTGTTGGCTTTATAAGAAACAACCAGAGTGACTTCCATAGTAATTATACAATGATTACTGATTGGAAGGTTTTGTTTGTGTATGTGGGTGTTTATTTATGTAGAGTATTTGTTTGTTTGTTTTTGAGAACTATGGTCCCACTGTGTTTGGTCAGGCTGACTTCAAATGTCAGGGATCAATGAATCTTTCTATCTCAGCCATCCAAGTAGATATGATCACACATAGAACCAGACACTAGTCCCAAGACAATATACATTAATCAACTCTAGACTGCTGGTACACTTGAGATGTATGTTGCAGGTCTGAGAACAAGGAGTTGTAGATTTTTGCTCTTACTGCCCTCTCTGACATAGGATATGTGTTCCATCTCAGGACAGTTTTTCATACAGAGACCTGGTAAGAATTTGCTGCAGCTTGGCTTTTTCCTTATGGGTCTTGTCTTAGTCACAGTTCTATTGTTAAGAAGAGACACTGTGACAAAGGCAACTCTTCTAAAGAAAAATACTTAATTGGTGTTTGCTTGCAAGTTTCAGAGGTTTAGTCCATTATCAGCATGTCAGAAAACATGGCAGGACACAGGTAGACATGCAAGCTGAGAGTTCTACATTCAGATCCACAGGAAGCAGAAAGAGCCAGAGCACTGGGGCTGGTTTGAGCTTTTGAAACCCCAAAGCCCATTCCCTAGAGACACACTCCTTCCAACAAGTCCACAACCATATCAACAAGGCCATATCTCCTAATGCTACTCCCTAAGTATTCAAATCTATGGCCTTATGGAGGCCATTCCTATTCAAACTACCACAGGTCTCTAGCACTTAGTCCTATCTTAGTGTGGGGAAAGTCTCCTTTTCATGAGGTTTTCTTTCTGTCAACTTCTGAGGCCATCAAAACCAAAAGATCTGGTTTATCAGATCAGCAGATGCTATTAGACAACACTGTATTCTGCTTTCTAGTTCCTGGGTTTTATTTTCTCCTAGATTCTGAACAGGCGATGCCTTACACCTTGGCAGAGTGTAGATGTTTTTGCATTTGGTCCTAAGTTTTCATAAGAAAGTTAGTTCCAATAACCTAATGTGAATCAGTAACTTACTCTTTCCTGTCACTTCCTCTGTTGTATCTGCAGACAGATCTGCTTTATAGTCTATCCGTGTTTCTAAATTGCTTGAATGTTTATAGTGGGTATGCATTCCACTTGTAATCTACAAAAATAATAGATGTTTCCAAAATTGAAAAAAAGAATCTAATAGTGGTTATCTTTAATTTTTTCTAAAAGTAATCTGTGCCTTGTTTTCCTATAAAGTCACTGTGGAAAACTATGAGAAGCATTTTCCTTGTTTCTGTTACAAGAGAAAGCTATCATCTGTGTCCTGAAATGTGAGGTTGGGTGAGGACAGGGAGGGGGTGGGGTGGGGACACCCATGTTACTAGACATAGGAGCAAACTTGTTGGGAGTAAAATCAGTTCTGAGCTCCCATACCCACAATATGGCCTTATTTAGAAATAGATTCCTTTAAGACTTCACTAAGATAAGGTCATGATGGAGTAGGTTAGGTCCTTAATCTAAATTACCAGTGTACCACAAAAAGAGAAAATGTAAAGACAAAAGGAAGATTATCCAGTGAAATGGAGGTCAGAATGAGACATCCCTCATTTGATGAGGAATTGACAGTCTCTTCAACAAATTGTGATGACAAAATTGACTATCCATCTGCAAAATAATAAATGTAATTCTAAAGATCAAACTCAACTTCACAGAAGACATGAAATGAACATGTTTCTCAACGAAAGTGTAGTGGAAAAGCTTCATGACACTGACTTAGAAAATGCTACCAAATACTTCATATGGCAAATGCAATATACAACACAATGGAACTGCAAGAAAGCATTTGCAGTCACATATTTGACAAAGGATTGGTAATTAAAACATAAGGAATACCTACAATTCATAATCGAAGAAGACACACATTAGGAAATAAGGCAAAGAATTTTAAAAAATGTATCCAAAAAAGACACAAATCACCAATGGGTACATGTAAGACCAAGTATGGAGTGGGAACAATGAGTCAGTGGGTAAAACATTTGCCATGCAAGCAAGTTCAGGCCCCCAGAACCCACATAGATCCAGATATGTCATTATGCATCTGTAATCCCAGCATTTCTGTGATGAAACTGAAGAAGGAGACAGAGAAGTATATATTTTTATGGGAAATGGAGAAACTGGAAGACATGTCAATTGGTAGGAAAAAATATAATATGGTTGCTATGAATATTTGTAGGGAAGTTCCTCAAAACAGAATTGCCATACAACCCAACAATCTCATTTCTGGGAATCTATCCAAAAGAATTTTTTTTCAAAGAAAGAGTACTGAAATCCTTTATTTATACTGTTGAGCAAGAATAAAGTCCCATCCGAGAAAAGCTGTTCTCAAGATACAAAAGATTGTGGAGGTATTTTGGGTGTGGGGGAAAAGGGGTATGAATTCGGGAAAGACTGATCCATTGCATAAGAAAGATAATTATGTAGTAATTTTTGCTTATAAAATTCCATTCATGACTCATTTTATGAACTAAACTGTCTATTGACTTCCTGATATATATATATATATATATATATATATATATATATATATATATATATATATATACTATCTTGCTTAATACATAAAGTTCTCTGCAAGGAAAAAATAATAATAAATACAAGAAGATAACATACTCAGAGTAAGCAAATTACTTGACCAGTTCATGCAGCTAATTAGCAGAACCAGTGAAATATTTACCCCAAGGATATCTGACTTCAAAGCTTTTCTACCAAAAGAAGAAGAAGGAAGAAGAAGAAGAAGAAGAAGAAGAAGAAGAAGAAGAAGAAGAAGAAGAAGAAGAAGAAGAAGAAGAAGAAGAAGAAGAAGAAGAAGAAGAAGAAAGAAAAAAGAAAAAGAAAAATCTGCTTCATGCAATGACAGAAAATACACAACTCTTGAATCAATTTGACAGAATAAAATTTGAAATCCTTATGTCATGTTTAACAACAAAATGAAGAATTATTTTTATGATTACATGATGCACATTATCACAAAAGACTTCCCAAATCACAGTCTTGAACAAATACCATCCCAACCACACCCTATGTTTCAGACACATAAAGATACTTCTTTAAGAGCTATATGTTTAAAGAATGCTAAAACATGGCTATAAAGTATTTATAGAGAAGAATGATCACTAGGAGTTGATACCTGTTTACCACTGATCTTTATGACTTATCCATAATAAAGTAGAGTTATGGCTCAGAACTCAAGATCTGAAAGAACCGTATATAGTTAAGTAATTAGTTGAACAAAAATATGTGTCAGAATTCCACATATATATCTGTGCTGACAGAGATGGCTCAACAACTAAGGGTAGTTGCTGGTAACCACATGACCTGAGTTTGATCCCTGAGACCAACATGGTAGAAGGTGCTAAAACCTGCACAGCTTGGGTGTGGAAACCTGGTTGGTATGACAGTAAAATGAAAAAAAAAAAAAAAAGACTTGGGGCTGGAGAGATTGCCCGGGTCCTGAGTTTAATTCCTAGCAATTACATGTTAGCTCATAACCATCCATAATGGGATCTGATGATAATCTCTTTAGATGATGAGAAAGCATTTGACAAAATTTAACACCCCTTGATGTTAAAAGTCTTAGAAAGAACAGAAATCCAAGGCCCATAACTAAACATAATAAAAGCAATATACAGCACACATATAGCCAACATCAAACTTAACAGTGGGAAACTTGAAGGAATCCCACTAAAATCAGGGACTCAACAAGCCTGCCCACTCTCCCCCTACCTATTCAACATAGTACTAGAAGTCCTGGCCAGAGCAATTAGACAACAAAAGGAAACCAAAGGGATACAAATTGGAAAGAAAGAAGTAAAAACATCACTATTGTCAGATGACATGATAGTGTACTTAAGAAACCCCACAAATTCCACCAGAGAACTCCTACAGCTGAAAAACAAGTTCAGCAAGGTGGCTGTATATAACATTAACTCGAACAAATCAGTAGCCTACCTCTACTTAAAGATAAACATGCTGAGAAAGAAATGACACCCTTCACAATAGTCACAAAGAATATGAAATACCTTGGTGTGACCCTAAGTAAGTGAAAAATCTGCATAGCAAGAACTTCAAAGCTCTAAAGAAGGAAATCGAGAAAGATCTCAGAAGATGGAAAGATCTTCCATGCTCATGGATTGGAAGGATAAACATTGGCCTGGAGAGAAGGGGTTCCAACTAGCCAGGAGGCAGAGAGATATCTGCCCTGCACACAGAAAGTGTGCCCCTGACTGGCTTGATCCAGGGACCCAGGAACCTGGCATTGGTCCCTCTGTTCCCAGCCGGGGACTTTTGGATGGAGAACAGGTGCTCAGACCATCCGCCACCAGGAACAGTGGAGATCCAGGGACACAGGCCAGGTACATGGAAAGGGAAGAACCAATCACTGACAACTAGAGGGAAAGAGGAAAGCGAAAGAACATACCCGAAGGAAACCAAGACAACGTGGCAACACTAGAACCCAGCACTCCCATCACAACAAACAGCGGAATCCCAAAAACTCCAGAAAAAGAAGACTTTTTCTGGAATCCTACCTCAAGATGATGATAGAGATCCTTAAACAAGAACGGGAGGAAAAGCATAAAGAATTAGCTTTTAAAAAAGAAACAAAAAAAAAAAAAAAACACTAAAAAAATTCAAAGAACTAGAAGAAAACAGAACCAAAGAGATGAAGGAATCGAAGAAGGAATTTAAAACAGAAATGGACACAATAAAGAAAACACTAAAAGAGACAATCCTAGAGGTAGAAATCCTAAAAAAGAAATCAGGAGTCACAGATGCAAGTATTTCCAACAGACTACAAGAGATGGAAGAGAGAATTTTGGGGGCCAAAGACAACATTGTAAACATAGACAAATCAGCCAGAGAAGACAAAAAACCAAAAAGCTCCTAACCCAAAATGTCCAGGAGATCCAGGACACAATGAGAAGACCAAACCTAAGGATAATAGGAAGAGAAGAGGTAGAAGAACATCAACTAAGAGGCACAGTAAATATCTTCAACACAATTATAGAAGAAAACTCACTACCCTTAAGAATGAGATGACCACGAGCATAAAAGGAACCTTCAGAACTCCAAATAGGTTGGACCAGAAAAGAAATTCCTCCCGACACATAATAGTCAAAACACCAAGTACCCAGAGCAAAGAAAGAATACTAAAAGCAATAAGGGAAAAAGGTCCTGTAACAACATATAAAGACAGACCAATCAGAATCAAACTCGATTTCTCAACAAAGACAATGAAAGCTAGAAGAGCCTGGAAAGACATAATGCAGACCCTAAGTGAGCACAAGTGCCAGCCCAAGCTGCTATACCCAGCAAAACTATCAATCACCATAGATGGAGAGAAGAAGATATTGTAAGAAAAAACTAAATTTACACAATATCTGATCACAAACACAGCACTACAATGAACTATAGGTGAAAAACCCAATACAAGGAAGGGAACTACATCATAGTAAAAACAAGAAAACTCATAAGCAAGAACACTGAAAGAAGAAAGACACACAGGCACAATTCAACCCACAAAAGCAATAATAGCAGAAAACAGCAACCACTATTCCTTAATATCTACTAACATAAATGGACTCAATTCCCCAATAAAAAATATAGGCTATCAGACTAGATACATAAACAAAACCCAGCATTTTGCTGAATACAGGAAACTCATCTCAGAGGCAAAGACAGACACTATCTCAGAGTAAAAAGTTGGGAAAAAAAAACTTCCAAGCAAACAGCCCCAAGAAGCAACCTGGAGTGGCTATTCTAATATCAAATAAAGTAAATTTCCAACCAATAGTTATCAAAAAAGATAAGGAAGAACACTTTTTACTCATTACAAAGGAAATCTGTCAGGAGAAACTCTCAATACTTAACATATATGCTCCAAATACAAAAGCACCCATATTCATAAAAGAAACCCTAATAAAGCTCAAAAAATACATTGCACCCTACACAATAATAGTAGGAGACTGTAATACCCCACTGTCACCAATGGACAGATCATGGAAACAGAAAATGAACAAGGAAACTGTAAAACTAGCAGAGACTATGAACCAACTGGAATTAATAGATATCTACAGAACATATCATCCTAAAACAAAAGAGTACAACTTCTCCTCAGCACCTCATCACCTTCTCGAAAATTGACCACATAATTAAACACAGAACCAGCCTCAATCTTTATAAAAAGATTGAAATACTCCCATGCATCCTTTCACATTACCAGGGTCTAAGGCTGGTCTTTAATAACAACAAAGACAACAAAAAGCCCAAATACACATGGAAACTGAACAATGCTCTATTAAACTACAGCAGGGTCAAAGAAGAAATAAAGAAAGAAATTGAGGATTTTCTAGAATTCAATGAAAATGAAAACACGACATATCCAAACCTATGGGATGCAATGAAAGCAATACTGAGAGGAAAACTCATATCTCTGAGTGCTTCCAAAAAGAAACTGGAGAGAGCATACACTAGCACAGCTAAAAGCTCTAGAACAAAAGGAAGCAGATACACCCAAGAGGAGTAGAGGGCCAGAAATTATCAAACTTAGGGCAGAAATAGACCAAATAAAAAAAAAAAGAACCATTGAAAGAATTAACAAAACCAAGAGCTGGTTCGAGAAAATTAACAAGATTGATAAACCCTTAGCCAGACTAACTGGAGGGCAAAGAGAGAATATACAAATTAACAAAATCAGAAAGGAAAGTAGAGAACTAATGACTGAATCTGAGGAAATTCAAGGAATCATCAGATCCTACTACAAGGGCCTATACTCAACAAAGCTGGAAATTCTGGAGGAAATGGATAAATTCCTAGACAGATACAAGATACTAAAGTTAAACCAGGACCAGGTACACCATCTAAATAATCCCATAACACCTAAAGAAATAGAAGCAGTCAGCAAAAGCCTCCCAACCAAAAAAAGCTCAGTTCCAGATGGGTTCAGTGCAGAATGTTATCAGACATTTATTGACGACATAATACCAATACTCTCCAAACTATTCCACAAGATAGAATCAGATGGAAAACTACCTAACTCATTTTTTGAGGTTAAAATAACCATCATACCTAAACCACAGAAAGACCCTGCAAAAAAAGAGAACTTCAGACCAATCTCACTTATGAACATTGATGCAAAAAATACTCAACAAAATCCTTGCAAACTGAATCCAAGAACACATCAAAAAGATCATTCACCATGGTCAAGTAGGCTTCATCCCTGGGATGCAGGGATGTTTTAGTATATGGAAATCTATCAATGTAATCCACCATATAAACAAACTCAAAGGAAAAAACCACCTGGTCATCTCACTAGATGCTGAGAAAGCATTTAACAAAATTCAACACTCCTTCATGTTAAAAGTCTTAGAAAGAACAGGAATCCAAGGCCCATACCTAAACATAATAAAAGCAATATACAGCAAACCAACAGCCAACATCAAACTTTACTGTGGTAAACTTCAAAGAATCCCACTAAAATCAGGGACTGAACAAGACTGCCCACTCTCCCCCTACCTATTCAACATAGTTCTGGAAATCCTGGCTGGAGCAATTAGACAGCAAATGGAAATCAAAGGGATACAAATCAGAAAGGAAGAAGTAAAAACATCACTATTCGCAGATGACATAATAGTGTACTTAAGTGACCCCACAAATTCCACCACAGAACTCCTACAGCTGATAAACAAGTTCAGCAAAGTGGCTGGATATAAAATTAATTCAAACAAATCAGTAGCTTTCCTATATTCAAAAGACAAACATATGGAGAAAGAAATTAGGCAAAAGATACCCTTCACAATAGTCACAAAAACTATGAAATACCTTGGTGTGACTCTAACTAAGCAAGTGAAGGACCTATATGACAAGAACTTCAAACCTCTAAAGCAGGAAATCGAGGAAGATCTCAGAAAATAAAAAGATCTCCCATGCTCATGGATTGGAAGAATCAACATTTTAAAAATGGCCATCTTACTGAAAGAAATCTACAGATTCAATGCAATCCCCGTCAAAATTTCAACTGAATTCTTCATAGAGTTGGAAAGAGCAATGTGCAATTTCCTCTGGAATAACAAAAGACCTAGAATAATGAAATCCATCCTCAACAACAAGAAAACACCTGTGGAAATCACTATCCCTGACCTCGAGCTATATTACAAGGCAATTGTGCTTAGAACTTCGTGGTACTGGTACAGGAATAGGCACGTGGATCAATGGAATAGAATAGAAGATTCAGAAATGAGCCCTCACATATATGGTCACCTGATTTTTGACAAAGGAGCTATAAACATTCAATGGAAAAAGGACAGCCTATTCAACAAATGGTGTTGGTCCAACTGGTACTCAGCATGCAGAAGAATGAAAATAGACCCTTTCTTATCTCCTTGTACAAAGCTCAAGTGTAAGTGGATCAAAGATCTCCACATTAAACCAGGTACACTGAAACTATTAGATGAAAAATTAGGGAAAACCTTAGAGCACATAGTCACAGGAGAAAATTTCTGAACAAAACACCAATGGCTGGAACTGTAAGGTCAAAGATTGACAAATGAAATTTAATGAGATTGCAAATTTCTGTAAGGCTAAGGACACTGTCAAGAATACAAACCAGCAGCCAACACAGTGGGGAAGGATCTTTACCAGCCCCACATCAGATAGAGGCCTAATATCCAAGGTATACAAAGAACTCAAAAAGCTAGACACCATAGAATCAAACAATCCTATTTAAAAATGGGGTACAGAGCTAAACAAAAAGTTCTCAATTGAGGAATATTGAATGGCTGAGAAACATCTAAGGAAGTGCTGGACATCCTTAGCCATCAGGGAAATGCAAATCAAAACAACCCTGAGATTCCACCTCACACCAGTCAGATTGGCCAAGATCCAAGGCTCAGATGACAGCAGATGCTGGTGAAGATGTGGAGAAAGAGGAACACTTCTCCACTGCTGGTGGGGTTGTAAACTGATACAACCACTCTGGGAATCAGTCTGGTGGTTCCTCAGAAAAATGGACATAGTACTACCTAAAGATCCAGCTATTCCACTTCTGGGCATATACCCAAGAGACACTCCAATATACAACAAAGGCACATGTACCACAATGTTCATAGCAGCTCTATTTATAATAGCCCGAAGCTGGAAAGAACACAGATTTCCTTCAGTAGATGGATGGATACAAAAATTGTGGTACATTTCCACAATGGAGTACTACTCAGCTATCAAAAACAATGACTAAACAAAAATTTAAGAAAATGGATGCATCTAGAGAATATCATCCTGAGTGAGATAACCCAGTCACAAAAGAACAGACATAATATGCAGTCACTCATAATTGGATACTAACCCCAGAATACTCTGAACACCCCAGAAACAACTCACAGACTGCGTGAAGTCCAAAAAAAAAAAAAAAAAAAAAAAAAGAAAGAAAGAAAGAAAGAAAAGAAAAGAAAAAACCATTATGCTCAATCCTTACACACCAAGAAAACTTTGTTTGACTAATTCTGGGTTACATCCTGTTTTACATGTACTTTATGCTCATTGTAACTAGTAAAACCTTAATGCACACTATCAAACCTTTGGGGAAAAAAAATCCAAGCACTGACAAAAATGTATTCGTATACTTTAATTCAAAAATGCTTAAAAGGCAGGGTGGCAATGCATGCAATAGGTATTTTATCTGATATCAGTTTCTTAAATTAAATAAAAAATTCTCAAATTCAAAAAAAAGAAGGATCAACATTATAAATATGGTTGTCTTGCCAAAAGCAATCTGTACATTCAATGCAATCCCCATCAAAATTCCAAACCAATTCTTCATAGAGTTAGAAAGAGCATTTTTCAAGTTCATTTGGAACAACAAAAAACATAGGATAGCAAAAACCATTCTAACATTAAAAAAAGTGGGGAATCACCATCCCTAACCTCAAGCTATATTACAGATCAATTGTCATAAAAACCACATGGTATTGGTACAGAGATACATAGGTGGATCAACGGAATTGAATTGAAGATCCAAAAATGAACCCACCCACCTATGGTCAATTGATCTTTGACAAAGGAGCTAAAATTATCCAAAGGAATTTAAGATAAAACCTCAAACATGCATTAGCAGTCTCATATTCACTCAATCATTAGTCACAATGACTGAGTGCTTGGCGGTGCTTGTGGAAAAGGTTCCTTTCCAGCCCACAGTAAGGGCTGGGCCTCTGTCAGTGGGAATCAGGATCTGCCACGAAAGGCAGTGCTCTAAGATCAGCTCCACAGGCACTTTTACACCTGGACCAGAGGTGAACCAGACACATAGGTCCTAGGAGGGTACCAGGAGTTCTCAGAGAGCAGAGAGTGCTATGCTCTCTGGAAAAGGGTCCTTTTTGACCTAGAGAAAGAGCCAGGCCCCTGCCAATAGTACTGAGGACCTGTGGGCAGAGGGCTGAGCTCCCAGAACAGCCTCACAACAGCTCCCATACCTGAGCCCACAAAGACAGATGTGAGTCATCACCACCAGAACTCACTGCTGGCCCACAAAATGCCGAACACTCAGAAGCAATTTTCTTCCTGAGCCCATGGGCCCTGAGATCCATGGGAGAGATAGGTGCCAGTCACTGACAAGACCACATATAATCACAGATAACAAGATGGCAAGAGGAAAGCAAAAGAACTTAAGCAATGGAAACCAAGACAACCTGGTAACATCAGAACTCAGCTCTCCCACCACAGCAAGTTGTAGATTGTCAAACACTCCAGACTCAAAACAAGACTCAGCCAGAAGCTGGGAAGAACTCAGATGTCCTTCAGTAGATGAATGGATACAGAAATTGTAGTGCTACCTCAGCTATTAGAATCAATGATGTTATGAAATTCCTAGGAAAATGAATGTGTCTAGAAAATATCATCCTGAGTGAGGTAACCCAGTCACAAAAGAACATACATAATATGCAGTCACTGATAATTAGATACTAGCCCCAGAAAGATCTGAATACCCAAGAAACAACTCACAGACTATACAAAGCTCAAAAAAAGAAAGCCCAAAAAGTGGAAGCCTCAGTCCTTCTTAGAAAAAAAACCCCAAAAAACCAATAAGTGTATAGCACCCTCTCAGAGTGGGGTAAACCTAGACCTTAAATCATTAATAACTCAAGAGCTAAGACGATAGCCTTGTGGCAATTTTGGTAATTAAAAATCATTATGTCTAATCTTTATACACCAAGAAAACTTTGACTATTTCCATGTTACGTTTTGTTTTACATGTACTTTTTGCTCATTGTAACTAGTAAGATTTCAAAACATACTATCAAACCTTTTATATAATCAAGTATTGACAAAAATATAAAATATAGTTTTAGACTAAAATGCCTTTAAAAAATCTGTACATGTATCTCTGTTTTTGTTAAATAAAGTTGTAAGGAAAAAAGAAAAAGAAATGGCCTAAATGTCCATAAAAGGATGACTCGACAAAGAAAGTGAAATATATTGGGTCTGTATACACAATAGGCTATTATTCAGACCTGGTAGCAGGGAAGACATAAGGTACAGCACAGATGAAATATAGGATGTTATGGTAAATGAAATAAGCTAATCACAGTAGGAAAAATACTATAAACTTTTTATAAGGTTTCTAGTAGTCAAGCCTGTAGAGGTAAAAAGTAGAGTGAGAGTTGTCAAGAGATAGAAGAAATAGGAAACAGGGAGTTATTATGCTACAAATATAGAATTTTATTCATTCAAGGTGAAAATTCCCTACATATCTACTGTACAATAATATATAAATAGCTAATAATATACTAGACACACAAAAGTTTACTGCGGGTAGATTTCATATTATATATCTATAATATATAATATATAGTCTTGTATAACAATAAAAAATTGTTATTATTAGCAATCACTCAAAAGGCCAAGACTATATGAGAAAACAGGCAATCACATACATCACTAGTAAGGCAAAAGACTTTTTTTGGTATATTTTTGGCAATATCTCATACACACGCCTACATCAAAGCCTTTGGACCAGAAGATCTACCTCTGGGATTTTTCCTCCTGATGTTAGCATAGAATAAAAAGACATTGCAGAAAATGATTCCATGTTGGAATGATGTAACACTGTAAATGAAACATGATGAAGTTCTCTGTATGTGGTACTCAAAATGAACTAGAAACATCAGGGTGACTAGGAACTGGGTATCTGTATTTCATTCAAATCTGTGTCAAAGCTTTAGCTGCTGGAATATGTGGTATGAAATGATATTTGGAGGTCGCACATTTGAGAGATAATTAGGTTCAGAGGAGGTCCCCAGATGGGAAAAATATCCTAATAAAAAGAGGACCAGAAACCAGTTTCTTTCTCCCCACTGTATGAAGATGCAGCCAGATGATACCTCACAATATCCTCTACAAGACTGGAGGCAGACCTTCACAAAAACTGAATCAGCCAGCCCCTTGATCTTGGGCTCACAGCTTCTGAGCTATGAGAAACAAATGTGTATTTTGTAAGAATATACTACTATTTTGTTATAACAGTCTGCCTTAGTTACATTTCTGTTGCTGTGATAAAATACCCGGACAAAAATCAGCTTAAAGAGAGTTTCAGTTTGGCTCACAGTCCAGTGTAGAGTCCTTTGTAGTATCCCAGGAAGTCACAGTAGCAGGAGATTGAGGAAGCGGTCACATTGTGTGTCCACAGTCAAGAAACAGGAACAAGGAATACTCATGGTTAGTTTACCTTCTCTGTTGATACAGTTTTGAAAGCCAGCTGGCCCAGGAAATGGTGCTACCCACAGTAGTCAGGTTTTCCCACTTCAATGAAATAATCAAGATAACATCCTAGCAGCATGACCATAGGCTTCACTCCCAGGTGATTCTTGAGATCATCACGTTGACAACTGAGATTAATCATTACACAGCCCCACTTGGCTAAGTCATAAGCTGCTATGGACTGGTCCTCAGAATATATTGTTAAGTGAGGAAAAGGTAGAAAAAAGTAGGTGCAATTGGTAATTATGGATGTCAGCTGGACTAGATGGAGGAGCACTTCAAGGACTGGTAAAGCATTACTAAAGTTGTGTCTGTGATGGTGTTCCAGAGAATATTGGCGTATGAGTGGAGAAGATGAACCCTCAATGTAAGCAAACAGCATCCAGCCTGAGGGGGACCCATTTGGAGGAAGAAAATGGGAAAGGTTTCTTCTGGTGCTGACCTTAGATATCAAACTTTATGTTCTCTGGGCTTTGGAATCTGAATGGAACCAGAGGTTCTCCATGAACTCTTGAATGTCAGTATGACTCTAGAGCTCATCATTAGCCTCTCTGGTTCTAAGGCTTCCATCTTGTTAGACCTAGCCTTTATTGACTTCCCTGGCTGTCTAGTTTGCAGACAGCATATTATGGAGGTTTTCAGCCTTTTCAATTGTGTGAAGTGGTCTTCTCATGCACCCCCCCCTTACATATATGCATTCTGTTGGTTTTCTTTCTCCAGAAACTCTGATCTTCCTAGTAAGTAGCATATGCTGTCATTTATCGAGACATGAGGGAAATGCATATGTATATTCATTGAAAAATATTAATGATAAACCATACATTTTGAAGTTATTATTTCTAAAGAAGGAAAAATACAGAATACTGCTAGATAGTCCTCTAGCAGTAGCGTTGTCAGTTCACTATTGCTGTAACAAGTTACCACAAACTTAGTGGTTTTAAAAGCTCATCTTAAAGTTCAGAAATCAAAAGGAACTTACTAGACTAAAATCAAGGTTTCAGCAAAATGTAGAATATCTTCTCTTGCCTTTCTCACCTTCCTCAGATTGCCCATTTTGCTTGGCTCATAGCTCTTCTTCCAGTCTAGCACCAGCTGATAAAATCCTTTTCTTTCTTCTTTCTGGTCTGTTCTCTTCAGTTGTCCAATGCCACTTTTTAGGGATGGCGCTGGAACAACTTTGGTAATCGGAGACACTCTCCCATTGTGAAGTCAACTGGTTAGCAACCTTAATTCCACCTATAATTATAGCTCAACTCTATCATGTGACCTCGCATATTCATATTTCTTATTAAAAGCTGTGCAATGTGTTTGACTTTGGAGACCATCTATAAGTGGAAAATAGAATATAACAAGTGAAGTTCTAGATTTATCTGTTACTAATGAGCTGTCTGAGATCATGTGGCTCCACCCAGAGAGAAGTCATGAGTAGGTAGAGTGGTTCCTTAGCAGCTTCTGTGTCCCTCAGTATTTGACAGCAGAGTGCAGAGAGGGCAGGTGTGGTGTTTAAATTGGCCCATTGGGACTAGTACTGTTAGAAGGCATGGCCTTGTTGGAGGAGTGTGACACAGTAGGGGTGAGCTTTGGAGACCTCCTCCAATGCTCAGGCTCCTCCCATTGTAAAAGAAAGCTTCCTCTAGCTGCCTGAGGATGCCAGACTCTCCTGGTTTCCTTCAAATCAAAATATAGAACTCTCAGCTCCTCTCCAGCACCATGTCTGCCTACATGCTGCCATGCTTCCTGACATGATGATAATGGATTAAACCTTTGAACTTAGGCCAGTCCCAATTAAATGTTTGCCTTTGTAAGAGTTGCCTTAGTCATGACGTTTCTTCATAGCAATGGAGACTCTAACTAAGTAGGTAAGACCAGCAACAGATTGTGTTCTCTAATGTTAAAGTCCCCATTTAGTCCCTATGCTCTGTGAGGACTACAGCTCTACATAGGCCTAGGAAATTGAGATTTCTCAGTCTGTAGTAGCTACTAGCACTGTAGCTTCCAGATGAGCCTAGACATCAGCATTCCCCCAGCCTTTGACGGTGGCCAGCGTTACAGCTCCATATCTTATCTTTGCCCAAAAGAAGGAATCAATGTTCTTTGGGAAGTTGGGTGATATCCTGGCTTCATCTCGCAAAGTGGGAGGTTTCTCACATTTCCACCCTATGGCTAATATTTTCTGGTAGCAATAAAATTGAATTTCACACTTTTATTTTTCCAATAGCCTTTGCCAGTATTCAAGTAGAAACACACCCTGGTATTCAAATAAAGTAACTTCTGGGGTGGAAAATGGCAAGCAAGCCTATCCCATAAAACTTCAAAACTGATCTAAAAGTGGTATATGAACTAAAGAACTCCAGCATGAGAAATAGAAGGGAAACAATAAAGCTAACATTCCAAGGACTAAAGACACATGCCATTTTTTTCCTGAAGTGTCCATAGGATGGATGTTTCAGGGACTACCATGTTGCAGGTGAAATAGAACCAGGCTGCTTGTGTACAAAGTCATGTGTACTTCCTATGGATTCTCACTATCCCTGCTTTTTTTTTTTTTTTTTTTTTTTTTTTTTTTTTTTTTTTTTGTTTCTTTTTCCTTTTTCTTTTGGAAAAGAAATACTCAGACCTGGGGCTCTTTCAGTAATAAGACCTCTCCAAAGGGATCTCTGTTCTATAGCACTCAATAAATCTTTTCAAATACTAAAACTAAAGGCAAAATTTTTGAATGCCCCTGGAACAATATCCTGTCTCCCAAGTATTAAGATGAATACTTAACAAAGAGACTTTTTCTTTTAAGTGTGCACACAACTCTGCTTAAAGTGGAGATTTCTACACCCTACCCTCACCCTCAAGCCCTCCGGAGAAAAGTCTGGGTTCTGAACAGGCTGATAATTAGGTTATTATGGACAGCCTGGCCCTGGACCAGGGCTGATTCTCTGCCATCAACAACTTCAACAACTTGGTAATGGGTAAGGATATCAGGAATAAGAAAGTTAGGGGAAGAGAGGGAAAAAGGAAGGGAAGTAGAAAAGGGTAGAGGAAGGCACATGCCAATCCATTTTGTCATGCATACATATCTCATCATTCTGGGCAAAGATGGAATATCCAGATTTTGAAAGTTTACATTTGAATAAAAAGCTGTTGAGAAATAAAACATTATGTCTTAATTCTGGAGACTATATCTTGTTTTGTTTTTTAGGGACCAAGGTCTCACTGGGCTTCCCAGGTTGGTCTACAGAGCTCAGGGTCAGGAGATCTTCAACAGTGGTTGCTTTGTTTTGCATTTTTTAATAGTCATTGAGCCCTGTTGTTTCCTTAAAACCTTAAGTTTACAGATCTCTGTGGATTTAAGTCATACTTCTGTGGAGAACCATTCTGATCTTCACACTTACTGTGAAAATTATTTTAAGGTGAAAATATATAGGGTCACAAAAATGCACAAAAATTCTGGACCCTGCTTTTCCAACTGCAGCAGACCTGAAAAACACTGCCACTGAGAATCCCAACCAGAGGGAATTCCCTGAGAAATCAGCCACCCTGAAAGATTGTCCGTGCAATTAGCATAAAAAAGGCAAATGCCCTTTCTGTGCTTTCTGGTTGAAACTACTCTTCCACCTCCCCCCCCCCCCACACACACACACATTCTCTTTATCAAGACTTCTCTCTGGCTATTTATGTGCATGTATCAGTTTTGTCTTTCATCCTTTATTATCCGTATATTGTCAGTTAACTCACTGAGCCCTGACCTTTCTAACCTAAAATGGTAGAGATGATTTCCCCCAAAGACTTGCGTCTCTGAGATATGATCCGGGGGACAGGAACAGTGACATATGTGTATCCAAAGATATAAAATCAGCTTATTCAGGCTAAGATACAGTAAGTGAGTGGCTCTGGCCTGATAGGAATAACATTTCTGGTTTTTGTTTGTTGGGGGCTTTGTTTGGTTGGTTGTTTTTTTGGGGGGGTTGTTTTGTTTTGCATTTTCTCCTGTGTTTTGCCTCTTAAGAATTTTTTTTCTAAGTCATTTCTGAGGCTTGTTGTGGGAAGTAGATAAAACCTGATTAGTTGGTGCTGATCAATCCACTTAAGTGGCATTTAATGAGCACTTGTTTGGTTCCAGATCTTGAGATAGGTGATGGGAAAGCCAGACAGGAAGAGACATTTTATTTTGTGATGTGATATTATGTCAGTTTTTTCTAGAAATGCCCCTGCAGGTACACAGCAGGTTTGACTCCAGTCAAGTTGATAATCACAACTAATAGGAAAATGGGGCAGGTTTGGGGTGGAGATAAAGAACTCCAAATGCTTAGTTGAGAGGCTGTTGTCATTCAGATAGCAATGAGGTCCACATCAGAGTTTTTTAGACTGCAGCTTTTCCTGTTCCTGTGTTTGAGTTGACTCTTTAACACCGTTCACCTCTACTTACCTGAACAAAGAATCCCCCTACACACACACACACACACACACACACACACAGAGAGAGAGAGAGAGAGAGAGAGAGAGAGAGAGAGAGAGAGACGGACAAAGTATCTAGAAGCTAAACCCAATCTCTTTCTTACAAAACAACACTTTTTTATTTTTATTTTTATTTGCCAGAGCCAATTATAACACTTTGGTTCTTTCTCTATTAAATCTACACAGACTCCCTGGGACAGCTCAGCCTTGTCAGCAAAGGGGACAGAAACACACCTTCTACAAAGGTGGGTAAGCACTTAATGGCAGAGATTTACATGAAAAGCAAAGATTAAGGATTTAAAACCCAGCACTTGAGTGCACCACAGAGTTCTTGCTTTGGTGGCAGAACAAAGATGGCAATCGCCTTCTATTGTCCTGGTTTGTGGTTTCGATATCCTTGGTGACAGTTACTGTAGGCTCTTTTGGTGAACTGCCCAAGGGGCTCATGGGCAACCCCCACAGCACCTCTACAGACAGACAGCTTAGGGTAATTCCTTTAAGGTTTATCATAATTTTTAGCAGCAGCTTCTAGGGCTTCAGAAAGGAGTAATGTGAGGTTTTAGTAGCAAGCAGGAAGTGGTCAGAGATCACAACGACTCTATTCCTGCTCCACCATCTCTTCTTCCTAATTTTTCTTTAATTAAACCAAAATGTGGAAATGTTAGCATTCTGTCTAAGCTCCATCCCACAGTTACTTGGCAATAGCCAGGTATGCTCTGCCCTGCCACTATAAAAGGGGCTGTTAACCCTCTCCTCACTCTCTTGCTCCTCTCTTGCCTTCCTGTCCCTCTCTCCCCATTCCCCTTCCCCCCACCCTCCAGGTGCTCATGGCTGGCCTTCACTTCCTTCCCTAACCCTTTCCCTCTGCTTTTCTCTGCCACTACTTCCCTCTTAATTCCCTTCGCTATGCCCTGAATAAACTCTATTTTATACTTAAACACACACACACAAGGGAAGAAGAAAACTGGAAATATCAACCAAGGGTGTTGTAGCCAGATATTGGAAACTGAAACTCAAGCAAGATCCTGTTCACCTTGCAGCTAGATAACAAGCCTCACCTCGACAGTGAACAACTTTAGAATCTAATGAGAGGTTCTATATAGGTCTCTGCTAAAGTGTCATTTTACTGTCTACAGTCATGATTATCCTTGGCTCTAGCAAAGGTACCCAAGAAACAGGCGTTTAGAAATTGCCTTTACAGAACGCTTCCCTCATGCTGGATAGGCATGCTCACCACTCAGAGTGTGGCTACATAACCAAGCCCTTCCTTCTCACAGCTGGAGGAAACACAAAGGACCATGTGCTCCTAAGGCCACTGCAGTCACCTTGGATTCCAGGAACAGCAGAACCTTGCAGGGCACACAACTCCACCCTATGTGAGGACAATTATCCTTGAGGGAAAGGCTGCACTCTGGACTCACTGTGTTCTGGGAAGCAGATTGATCCCCCCCTTAAGGGCAATAAGGGTGTCCCCAGACCACTTAGCAGACTCAGAAACAATGATGAGTGCACCTTGACCAGGATTGCTTAATCACACACACCTCTTCCACCTGGCCGAATTTCCACCAGGAGGCAAACAGAAAGATTGCAAGTTACAGGCCAGTCTGGACTAAATAGAATTGAATAGCTCCGGGGTGGGGGGGTGGGGGGGTGGGGGGGAGTTGAGTCAAGGACAAAACTTTAAAGAGACACTATTGTTTCAAGGCAAATTCATTTGTGTAAGTTCAAGTAGCTGCAGATTCTCAGATTGATGCTGAGTAGTTCATGCCTTTTTCCACAGACATTCTGGAAATTCTTGCCCAGTTGCACTACTCAGCATTGTATATCCGAGATAGTCAACTAACAATCACATTAATACGTGATTAATACTTAATCAAATATAGTACTTAAAGGTCAAATGTCATTGTTACTGAACAATGCTACCCATGCATTTATTATGATTTAACATTGGAAGCAAGCATAATAAACCCATGTCTGTGCTTTATAGGGTGAGACAGAGTCTTTGAGATTTTTAGCAATGAAGACTTCATCCTAGGGAATGCAGTGTGAATTCTTTGGAGAGATTTTAAGAAAAGAGAAAAATAAGAATTTGCCATGTGCACAATAAAAGGAAGGTGTGCCTTACATTAATCAGGTCGGTTTGAGGTTAACAAAATTGTTTTTTCTGCTGCGGATTGAACCTAGGGGCAGATGAATACTATGCCTGTATGCATCCATACAGTGCCAGCTCACGTACGGTAATTTTTAGCAAGCATGGTGGCACACACCTTATAACCCTGGTGCTCAGGAAGCAGAGGCGGAAAGTAGTGGTGATAGAAAGGTTCAACTTGGGAAGGATGGAGAAGAGGGAAGCAGGGGACAGAGAAGGAGCATTAACCAAATTAAGGGAATATAAAAAGAAGCCTCAGGGCTGCTAGCCACCATCACAAGACAACCTGGGAACTCAGTACCTGCCTTGAGAAAAGTACAAGAACATTAAGTTCTGTCCCCACCTCTCTTTTCCTATAAACATCTAACCTGTCATTTTGCTGTGAGATAGCAATTGCTGTGGCGGCCAGTGTGTTTCTGTGGCTGTGTGTTTGCTTGTTTGCTTTTTCAAGGCAGGGACTACCTATGTAGCTCTGACTACTCACTGTGTAGACCAGGCTGGCCTTGAACTCATGGAGATCTGCCAGCCTATCTCTCCCAAGTGCTGGATTTAAAGGCATGTGCCACTAGGCCACTAAGCCCAGCTAGCATTTTCATTTCTTAGTACTAATTTTCTCTTCAACTCTTCTGCCTGAAGTCTTCTTTTTTTTTCTCTATACACACATTTTTAAATGTCCCAAGGAGGAAAAATTGGCTATATACTGTCAGCTCAGTAGTCTGTATGACTCTCTTTTATGTAGGGCTCTTTCCTTCTAATTCTATTTAAATCATCAATTCTTTGATGCCTTTGAAAAATGTACACAAACATAAATGTATGTATATGTTTTATATAGAACCTTTATTTAAAACTTATATACACTTAAAATAGGTTAGCTTTTATTAGAAGAAATACTGTATAGACCATGCTATACTATCACAAGCTGGAAGCTAGTTATCTTTTTAAAAAGAAGCATTTTATTATTTTCTACACAGCTTGAGTTTCTTATTGGTTGCAAATTAATATCTCAATTCCATGTTAAGTCAGTTTCCCTTTAGCCATCTGACACTACAGTATCTTTGTAGCCAAATACATACATACATACATACACACACACACACACACACACACACACACACACACATGTATTTTTTTAAACTAACAGAGCTGAAGATTTTATTTTCACATTTCACAATGTAAGTAAAAACCTCACTTTTTTGTATCACTTCTCTCTCCAGAAGCATTCTCTCTGTTAGGAAGGAAGTTCCTTGTAGTGCATCTAGTAAACACTCAGGTGCAGCACCAAGACCTCCTGGTGAAACAACAAGAACAAAACTATAAAGAATGATAAAGAGCACTTCTGCTCTTATCTGTGGCCGGGTCATCCCAGGCCGTGCGAGCACCATTGTAGGTCGGGCGGGAGGTCTCATCATTGGAGACCCCGGCATCATGGGCATGTGGCTTCCCATGGGTGGTCTCATCCCAGGAGCTGATCCCATAAGCATCATCCCAGGAGGAGGAGAGCCCTCATTGGCATCATGGGAGAGCCTCCCATGTGGGGTGAGGGTATCATGCCAGACAGAGGAGGGCCGGGAAGACTTGGGGGAGGTGGGATCATGGCTTCTATAGGCAGAGGAGCAGAGAGTGGAGCTGGAGGGATCTCTGTTGAAACGCAGCTGCTGTTTTGTAAGTCAGGCTCTGGGCCTGCTCTTTCATCCATTTCTAGCAATAATCTTTCACGTTTTCTTTGTGTTTCCGACAACTGCAACCTGTCTTCCTCACAGATGGAGAATCGTGGGTAAGACATGTATCACAGCAGTAGCAATAAAACTTAGGCATGTTGCTCCACATGCCCTTAGCCTTTATATTCTGCTATTGCGGTCTATAATTGTCCGTTAGTCCTCAAACAGATAAGCTCTTGTACTTTACTCTGGCATGATTCTCTTGATTACTTTCCTGTTCCCATGCTTTTATATGGGACCATTTAACTTCGTCTGCAGAATTCCTTCCTATACTACTTTCAGCATGTGTGTATTTTGCTAGAAACTCTTTTCCTTTCTCCCCTCCTCAGGTTGTTGTGGAGTATCCACCAGAGAAGACTTATTGATCACAGGGTTAAGCCAATAGGAAGCCCTTATTTATTAGCTGGGCAGTGAATACACTGGCTGTTCAGGAGTCTAGTGTATCAGGCCTTTCTTGAGGTGAGTTTTAAGAACAAAAACCCATACTCTGAGTTGGGATATTTCAAAAACAGTTATTCAGAAGCAGAACTTCAGAAGCAAAAAAGCAAGGTTAGTACATTTAGAGAATTTCCTAGTCTTCTGATGGATTAGGTCTTTGTTTTCATTTTTGGCAGGTAGTGCTATCTACGTGCTAAGCTTTATAACTTATATGGTACTTCCATCATGGAGTTAGTTGTGCTAAGACTGATTGGATTACTAAGGTCTGGGACCCTATTACAGGTTTACTGCTGCCCATTAGAGCTGTTTCTTCTTTTGTAAAAGGAAATTAATGATTTTTGTTTGTGCCCCCAGAATGGGTGTTAAATCTTCTAGAAGTGGAATAACAGGCAGCTCACAGACTTGGGTGCTGGAGCTGAATTCTGAACCTCTGGAAGACCAGCATGCATTATTCTCTTAGAACCATTTCCTCCTTTATAATACACATTAATGGTGTTTTTTTTTTTTTTTTTTTTTTAAGTCTTTGTTATAGTATGGGCTAATGCATATATGCTTCCCAATAGAGTCCAATATACTTGAAAGTGAAGAGTATACTATTATATTTGCTGACAGTGTGACACTCAGTGTGCAGTGTGATGCTTGGTGTATAACAAGTTCTATTAGGGTTTCTCACTTTAAGCTTTTTAAACCAGGAGCTCTCAGTGTTTTAGTTTGGGGTTTTGTTTGTTTGTTGGTTTGTTTTGAGATAGACTCTCTATGTGTAGATGGATCAGGCTAGCCTCAATTTGCAATTTTCCTGCCTTCATATACTAAGTGTTACTTTGATGTTCTCCCTATCTGACATCTACCATTCTATCATTTTTTTCCTTTTATACCCACACTTTGGCAACAGTCCACAGCCTACATTAATCATTTTAAATTCCTTAAGACTAGTGCTTCTATTCTACCTTTGGTGACCACCCTTTTGACATTTCCCAACACAGTGCTTTAGAAACACTCAACACTCCTCTTCATCTAATGACTTGTTTTAAAAATCATTTGTATGCAATTCCCTTGGCAGACTGAAAAGGAGAGACTCATGAATATTTATATAAAAATGTTTACTAGTTAGTCAGGCAATAGAAGTTCTTTTTAAAAAGCAAAACAAACTAATGCATAAGGCTGTTCTGCCTGCACATATGTCTGCGTACCACTTACATGCCTGGAATCTATGGAGGTCAGAAGAATTCTGAAGTATCTCCTGGAACTGGAGTTAGAGATTGTTGTGAGCTGTGCCATGTGGGTGCTGGGAATTGAACCTGAGTCCTGGAAGAGCAGCTAGGATTCTTAACCTCTGAGCCATCTCTGAATCTTTTCTCTTCAGAGTTCTTGGCATAGTTCAATCCCTCTGCCTTGTCAAAAGAAGCAGGGTTAGATTCTTTTTTTCCATATTATTTCCTTCAGCCTATTACCATACCCCAGTGCAAGAGACAGCTTCCTCCTCTGCAGTGTACAACCACAAAGTAGGTCATACATAGAGCTCCTCAAACTATTGGTCAAGATCTGTGTTGTTTATTGTGCTGGAAATTTTCACAGACAAGACCCACACACTTGAGAAGGATTAAAGAAGAAAATGGAAGGACAAGGGCAGCTGCAGAAGGATGCAGCAGGATGCAGCAGGATGCAGCAGGATGGAGCAGGATGGAGCAGGATGGAGCAGGATGGAGCAGGATGAAGCAGGATGGAGCAGGATGGAGCAGGATGAAGCAGGATGGAGCAGGATGAAGCAGGATGCAGCAGGACAGAGCAAGATGCAGCAGGATGGAGCAATGCTGGCAGGCTCAGGACACTCAGGAAAAGGAATTCCTGACAGACCTCATGGAGCCCAGACTTGGAACCACCAAAGGAAGTTGGTTTTACTTCCATTCCTAGTAATCACTAATGCAAGTTTTGGGATCTGCACTCTCTAGTGTCCCTTTCCCTCCAACATCCTATGAGGGTGCAATCTAACATTCTGCTTCTATGTTCTATACTTTTAAGCTCCTCTCTCCCAAGTTGCTTTTATCTACCTCTGTCTAATTATTGTTCTTCTAAGTTCTCAAATTTGCTGCCTCTCAGACTCCAAATCTGTCTGATCACTAAATCTGGATCTCTAGTCTTACTCTTGTATTTTCAAAAGGCCACAGATTCCCAGTCTCCTGCTGAATATCAATATCTCACAAAAATTGTCGTAAAATACTATCAAACTGAACACATCAAGATTAGACCAAGTGCAACTTGCCCTAGAATGTGATGTAATTTTTGCCTAAGCACCCCCATCTATAAGACTATAAAAACTCCAAATAACCAAAGCAATCTTGAGAAAGAAGAACACAGCTGGACGCCTCTCACTTCCTAATTTCAAATTATATCAGAAAAGGATGGCACTCTGGTAGAAAAACAGACACAGAAAACAGGTGGAAGCAGGGTTTTCAAGTGAGTTTTCTATGAGCTTGTAGGGTTTCTGTTGTTGTTGAATTCCAGCTTTAGTCCATGGTTGTCTGATAAAAGTGGGATAAGAGCTAAATAGAGAATTCTCAGCAGAGGACTCTAATGGCTAAGAAGCACTTAAAGAAATGTTCAACATCTTTAGTCATCAGGTAAGTGCAAATAAAAATAACTCTGAGATTCCATCTTACACCCATCAGAATAGCTAAGATCAAAAACCCAAGTGACAGCACATGCTGGCAGGGTATGGAACAAGGGGAACACTCTTCCATTGCTGGTGGGAGGACAAACTTGTACAACCACTTTGGAAATCAATTTGGCAGTTTCTTAGACAATCAGAAATAGTTCTACCTCAAGATCCAGCTATACCATTCCTAGTATATACCCAAAATATGCCACACTATACCACAGGGACACTTGCTCAACTATGTTCATAGCAGCATTATTTATATTAGCCAGAAACTGGAAACAGCCTAGATCTCCTTCAGCTAAAGAATAGATACAGAAAATGTAGCTCATTACACAGTCAGCTACCATTCAGCTATTAAAAACAAGAAGAACGTGAAATTTGCAGGCAAACAGATGGAACAAGAAAATATCATCTGGAGTGAGGGAACCCATATCCCAAAAGAAACACACGGTATGTACTCACTTATAAGAAGACATTAACTATAAAGTACAGGATAACCATGCTACAGACCCAAAGAAACTAAGTAATAAGAAGGGCTCAAGGGAGGATGTTTGAATCTCACTCAGAAGGGGAGTAGATAGACATCAGAATTAGATGAAGGGAGGGAAGTGGGTGAGGGGGGTAGTGAGGAGAGTTACAGAGATGGGGATCAGGTATGGGAAGGGGCATGGGAAAGGACTCATGGAGACCTGGGACAAAGGAGGCTCTCAGAGTCTATGGGGGTGACCCTAGCTGAGACTCCTAGTAGCAGGGGATATGGAGATTAAAGTGGCTGCCTCCTGTAGCCAGGTGGGACTTCCAGTGGAAGGAGAAGGGCATAAACCTACCCCTAAAACCTTTGACCCAAATTTGTCCTGCCTACAAGATATGCAGGGATAAAGATGAAGTAGAGATTATGAGAACAGCCAATCAATGACTAGCTCAACTTGAGACCCATCCCATGGGAGAAAGCCAACCCCTGACATTATTAATGATACTCTGCTATGCTTGCAAATAGGAGCCTAGCATAACTATCTCCTGAGAGGCTTTATCCAGCAGCCAATGGAAACAGATGCAGAGACCCACAGCCGAGCATCAGGCAGAGCTCTGGGAATCTTGTAGAAGAATGGAATAGATTGAGGGAACTGGAAGGGTCAAGGACACTATAAGAAGACCTAGAGTGTCAATTAACCTGGGCCTATGGTGCTCACAGAGATGGAACAACCAACCAATGAGTATGCAGCAGCTTGACCCAGGCTCCCTGCACAGTAGCAGATTTACAGCTTGGTCTTCATGTAGGTCCCCTACCAATTGAAGCTGGAATGTTTTTGACTCTGTTGCCTGTCATTGGATCCCCTTCCCCTAGGTGGGCTGCCTTGTCTGGCCTCAGTGGGAGACCTGCGTTTAGTCCTGCTACAGCTTAAAGTCCCTGGGCAGGTGGTACCTATGAGGAGGGCTTCCCCTTCTCTGAGGAGAAGGAAAGTGTGGGGGAAGGGCTTGTAAAGGTGGGACTGGGAGGAAAGAGGGGTGCTGGGATCAGGATACAAAGTGAATAAAATAAACTAATGGGGAAAAAAAAGTGAAATTGCCATGTGATCTAGTCATGGTATTCATGGATACATTCCCTAGAAAGTTAAATTGGTATCTTTAAAAAAGTTTTTTTAATTGTGTGTGTGTGTGTGTGTGTGTGCTCATAGAGTTCAGAAGAAGGTGAAGGTGTCAGATTCCTTAGAGCCAGAGTTACAGGGAGTGACTTGGGAGCTGGCAACCAAATTCAAATCTTTTGTAAGCACAGCAAAACCACTGAGCCTCTCCCTAGTCCCCAACTCATTTAAAAGAGATAGATGCACTCTGATCACTGCAGCTTTATTCACAATAACAAAGACACAGAAGCCACCTCTGTCCTTCATTAGATAGACAGAGCAAATGTGGTATAGGTATAGGTATAATGAAAAATATTATTTAGCCTTACAAAGAGGTCATCTTGTCATTTGTGATAATGTAGGTGAATCTTCAGCACATCAAGTGCAACAAGCAAGAGAGATATAGAAGACTAGTACATGATTTCACAGACATGTGCTTCTGAAAACCACTGAACAGGGGGCGGGGCAGAGGGAGGGGGGAGGGGAGATGGAGCAGTGGGTAAGAGTGAATGCTCCTAATTCTCCTAATTCATGAGAACCTGAGTTAGAATTTCCAGGATTTTAAAGATACATTGTCTAATACTCAGAGCTGTGAGATTAATAAGCTATAAATGAATACATATGAACACAGGGTTGAGTGGTGATCACCAGAGGCAGAGCTGGAGGAAATGGGTCTTCTGACTAGAGCACCGTAAATACTGGGAACAATGTTGCACATACTCTACACTGGAAACTGCTAAGAGCAGAGCTTGCCTAGGCACTTGCTCTACAAACTCGAGGGTATGGTAGGAAATGACGGCAGCAAAACAGCATGTTGAGACTGTTGAGATAGGGCTTAGTAGGAAAAGACCCTTGCTCTACAAGCCTACTGTCCCAAGTTCAATCCCTGGGACCCATAGAAAGATGAAAGGAAAGAACAGACTCCATAAAGTTGTTCTCTGGCCACCACATGGAGGAGTAATTATTGATTACTTATAATTAATAATCAGTAATTTTTTAAAAGATGAATTGATTTAACTGCATGTAGAAAGCATTCAGAGTTCCTGGAAACTCTGTACTTTGTACCTTAAATACAGGAAATGTAGAAACTATTATCTCCATGTTCTTTCACCTCAGAATCAGACACATGGCTTCTTTCCTCTAACTTGACCTGACTTCCTTAATCCTTTTACTGCTTAACCAGGCTGAACCTTTGTTTCTCTTTCATAAAATGGATCTGATAATCTCCCACAGTTATCGTGAGAGGCCACACGAAAACACCTATGACAGGTCCTGATGCATAGTGTGAGTCAGTCAATGCCACCTGCACGGAATTTCCTGGTGCTGTGGTCACTGAAGTTCCCAGTGGCTTCCATTGCTCTCTTCCCTACTCTGTGTCCCTTCTTCCCTACACTCGGTGATGCCCACCCGTACTCCTTGTGCCATTCAGTTACTAACTCAGGGTACAAGCGCCTACTGGGCTCATTCTCTGCTTGTGACCCTTAGTCTCACACACTTTGTTATTAAAAAAGTCATACAGAAAAGTTAGAAGATTTTAAAACTAACATTGTAAGTACAGCCAGTACCTGGGCTCTGCTAGATTGTGCCACTGCTACTGCCCTGCTCTCTCTCTCTCTCTCTCTCTCTTTCTCTCTCTCTCTCTCTCTCTCTCTCTCTCTCTCTCTCTCTCTCTCTCTCTCTCTCTTACACACACACACACACACACACACACACACATATACACACATGTGTTATGTGTTGGTGGTACAGTGTATATATACATCTGAATGAGTTAGAAGGTATGCACATGTGTGTGTATGGAGGCCAGATGTCATGTGTCTTTCTCAATCTCCTTCTACCTATATGCTGAGCCACAATTTCTCACAGAGAGTTTATCATTTTGAATAGTATAACTAGCCAGCTTGCTCTGGGGATCTGCTATCTCTACCTCCCAAGTGCTAAGATTGTAAGTTTTTTCCATGTCTGCCTGGCATTGGGTGGATGCTAAGTACCAAAACTCTGGTCCTAACTCTCACACTACAAATGCTCTACTCACTGAGTGATGTACCCAAGTCCTCTTTCCCAGTTCTTCCTCCTTCTGTCCATCCCACTTTTAATACATTTCAAAGTAGATTACAGGCACTGATGCACACACTGCCCTCTCAACACTTCAAAATGCAGACCTTCAACTGAGTTCTGTATTTGTTTGTAGCATTTCCATTATATTACATTTACATTTAATAGAATGCAAATCTTACATATACATTCACTGATGTTTACAGACAAGCTCCGAGGCCCCAAATCTTTATCAAGGTACATGGGGCTGGTGGTGTGACACAGAGGTAGAATACATGTTTAGTGTGTGTGTGGCCCTGGAATAGATTCTTAGCACCATTGAAATATAAATTAAAAAAATAAATAAAGGCAAGACCATATTATCACTGTCCTGAACTGGTATCATCTCTGCTTTCTCCACCTCTTTTACCCAAAGTAACCATTGTTCTGATTTCTTTCCACCATCAATAGTTTTTCTCAGGCTCTTATTAATAACCATTAAGTAGTCTTCTCATAGAATACCCTGTGTCAACTAAAGCTATACTTCACCTGCCATAATTCACCCATCACCAAGACATTAAAAATATCTACACATGGCTTTGTTATGCCAGCATGCTACCTGTCATATTTCACAAAGTCCACCTGCTTATGAGCCCAATGCACCAGCATTTAAGGCTTTTCCATTTGTTTGGTGCTCTAGATAGAAGGAGAGCTTTGCACACATAAGCCAAGTGCTTTTCTACTGATTTTCCCTCGGCCCTAAGATGATTCCTAATGCAGACCCACCATTCTGATGTGTAAAAGTCTAAACCTCTCTGAAGGCACTGTACATTGTCTTGGGTCTAGTGAGTTCAAGAAGACTGGACTATAGACACCTTGAATGTCAGAGCAGTGCCCCAAGAATCTTTTATGAGCTCTGCATGCAAGAGTATGCCTTTTCTTGCACCTAATTGGCAGCCCATCAGTATTTGTGAAGGGAGGTGATGAGAAATGCTAAAAGGGAAAGAATGAGTCTCTGACTCTGGCACTGCTGTGGCCCGAGTGTGGATTAGTCATACTCACCATGTCTGTCTCATAAGAGTGTGATGAGGTAGACATGCAGCCATTTCCCCTAGGAATACGTAAGACTTAGGGATCAGGAAGGGGCAAAAAAAAAAAAAAAAAACCCACTTAGTGGGCAAGAAGATGGTCTTTGATATTTTAAAATCAGGATTATAAAGGATAATTTTATGCCAGGGACAAGAGGATTTAAATATTTTCTTTGTTTAATCAACAACTAATTTTCCAGTTGCAAAACCAGCTGCGTGTAGCAGAACTCACCCTCAGCCATGTATGAAAGCATCTAGGAGCTTTAACAACTTTCGGGTGCCGAGACCAGACCCAGTGGTTCCGGATCCATTTTTCTGGCCCAGCCCAGGCATTCAGAGTACATTTAAAGTTTCCCAGATGGCTTGGATATGTTGTCATCACTGCTGGAGAAATGATTCCTTATACAGATGGGAGATCCAACCTTGTAGCTGTGATAAGTGCACAGGCAAGTTTATTACCCCTGCCTTCCCTCCAGAGACCCACCATGGAAGGAAAGCAAAGATTCCTGGCCAAAGGGGGAGCTCATTTTTACTGCTCCTGGCAGTGAATGGCATGCGTATACCAGCAAGGATATTGGCAACAGTCACAGGTTCTTGCAAAGTGGAGGCCTTATCCTCAGAGTCAGACGAGGGGTGAATGAGCAGCTAACTAAAACACAACAACAAGAGGCTCCTATAAATCCTGTTGTTTCATACCATCCCAAATCTTCACAACTAACAGTAGACAGTCCTCAGGCAAAAATGACCACCAAACTTCTAAAAATATCTGAGCTAAAGATAACCAATGTGTGCATCTTAGATGTAATGGATTTGAGCAAATTAACCAAAACATACCAGGACTCCCCAAACTATTTCACTCATGGTTGTACTGAAATAATCAGCCCTTGGTATCAACAGGTATATGGGAGGGAACTGGATCCAGAACCCCTCAGATACCGGAGCTCATAGATACTCAAATCCCCAATTTGAAATGATACAGGACTGACAGAACCCAAGCACATCTGTGAAGTTCTCTCTAGAGATCTGAGTGGTCACAGTGCCTGACAGGAAATACATGTGTAAATAGTTGTAAATGCATTGCATTGTTTACAGAAGAACAAGAAAAACATTTGTGTAGGTTAAAGATGCAGGGTTTCTTTCTTTTTTTTTTTTTTTTTCCTCAGATACTCTGCAGTCTTTGTTAGTTGAGTCTGTTGATGTGGAACTGAAACTAAGCTTACTGAGTTTTCCCATACATTAGGCAAACTGGAGGAGACAGTGAAGGGCGCTTATATGGACAATGATCAACATTTTAATGAGAAAATTGAATCTGGGCATGAGCTTGTAATTCCTGTGTTTGGAATGGCAAGACCCAAGGCTGGCAAGTTTCATGCTAGCTAGACTACATAATGAGACCAGAGGGGAGATCTTTGTGCTCAGTAGTGTTCCGTTTGCTGTATGAAGGGCTCTTGCCTTCCTTAGTCACAACCGTGGTTATGTCAGTTTTGCATATCCAAAGACCAGAGACTGGAAGGTCTCAGCTGAGCATTCAGGAAGAACAGTGAGGTGAATTGTTGGAGCATGGGGTTTATTAGAAGAGTTGTTAATGCTCTCACTGTGCTTCAGCAGGACCCTTCCTAGAGTCAGTGCTCCATTTCATTTACTGAGTGCTATTTTTTTGTATGGGCTTTTATGTAATTGTCTTTTACAACAGGCTTTTAATTTACATAGTTTAGCCCCCAAACTACCAACTACTGGTGATAGTGCCCTGAAATTAGGCAGAATAAATACTTAAGAAGAATAGAGAGAGGAACAGATTAAAAGTTGTGGGAGGGACAATGCAGATCAGATTCCTGGAGAGTCCTGGGCCATGACAAGTGACATCAAGAGATGTCATGGTTAAGGGCTGACAGCTTATGTGAGGCCCTGGGTTTGAGCTCAAGCACCATGAACAAAATAATAAGCAAGCAACCCAAAATTACAGAATTCTCATAGATTGGCGAATGACAGCTCTAGGGGATGTATCTGATCTAATATATCTATACATTTCTGTATCAAAATAATTAGAAGTGAATATATCCACATCTTAGCGACCCTGCTTAGACCTTAATCAGTACCTCATGTCCTATGGGGAGAGCACTCTCTCAGTCTGAAATAATATGATTCCTCAGAGATGACCGACTGGAGCAAGAGAAAATTAGTGGTAATAATGCCAACCGAAGCACATATTATTTATGAGAATATGGCTGACACGATAAAGATATAAAATGAAACAAGATAATTTACTAATATTATTTTTGATGTTTAGATAATGAATACCAATACATTTTTGAAAATTGCCACAAGTTATACAAATAAATGTTCCTTTTTAGAAATCCCGGCTTGGCTTCGATTTCACCTCCGGGGCCCACCCCTGGTAACCATGTCCTAATAACCTGGCTGTGTTCCATCTTGAAATTTTTATTTTATCTTACTTGGTTTCCTTTTACAGAGCTAAGGGTCCACCACAGGACTTTGTGTATACTGTAGAATTAAAAGCCCAGAACCCCTCTTGACATCTTAGATTTCAAGGACCCTGATTGCAACTTTGCCCTTTTCATCTAGCTCCAGTATTTGCTGTTTATTGTGTGGCCTGGCTCCTCCTTCCCTTGGCTCTGCAGGGACCTTAGGTTGGTGTTCTATGAACCACCCCTGGCTCTTTTCTTCTCTGTAAAAATTAGAAAATAGAATTGATCTCACAAAGAATGGGTTTCCAGGAAGCAGAGCTACATGTAAGTGATAGAGAAGCTGGGTTTGCTGAGCTGGTAAGTATGCAGAGCCACAGGGAACATGCCCATTGTTGTAAATTGGGGTAGGCTAGCAGGGAAATCCTGAACAGCTGAGCCACAGACTAGCGTAATAAGTACACTCTTATTTTTTCTGTTATTTATGGAAAAAATTCCTAAAAAGCCTCATTAATCTGTTACAGTCTTACAAGAAAAAAGAATGTTCAGGCTGGTGAGATGGATTAGTAGGTGAGTCCCCTCTAAAACAAACAAACCAAAAAACCAACCAACCAACCAACCAACCAACCAACCAACCAACCACTGTTCCATTACTTGGACTCACATGGGAGACAAGGAGAACTGACTACTGTAAGTTGTTCTCTGATATTATTCACTTGCACATCACAGTATACACACACACACACACAAACACACACACACACACACACACACACTAAGTGTTAAAAGAAAACTGAATGTTCAAAGAGAATGTTCAATTAAGAGCATGAGACACTGTCCAGTTGATGTCAGGGGTAGTGTGTGACTACTACTAGTATTGAACAGGAAGGATTGGAACTATGGCAAAGGCCAAAGGGGACTGACTAGAAATGAAAGCTGCTGGGTACTTTGAAGGCTTGTTTTGCAGAGAATTGCTGACATGATGTGAATCCCATGTTATCTCCATGTGGAAATGCCTGGCTGATGTTATCTCATCCCTCCTGAAATCCAGAGAGAAGGTCTTCCTTGGGACTGCACAGATGTGTGTTCCTTTATATAAAGGATGGGCCTTGGGCTTAGGGACTCCAGGGCTAGATCTATGTTGTCTTTAATAGGCTCACCAGACTCTTTCAGGATGGAGTTTGGGTGGATAGAGCACAGGCCAGTGCAAAGCTTGTCAAAGATCGAGCTACAGACCTGACTTAGGTCCATCCCAAATTCCTAGCTACCTGCCCCAATGTTCTGGATTCCTGAATGAAACACACACACACACACACACACACACACACACACACACACACAACCTTATATTCAAACATGCCTTAAACAGCTTAATGGCCAGGTCACTCCCAAGCTTCCAAATTGCTAACCTGAGTTATTACTTACTAAAATTTATATTCCATCTTTGCTACCCTAGACTCAATGGGGGGGGGAGAGTGGGTCCTCCCTGGATCTTACATGATTGGCATCTCTCTTCTCTGCAGCTCTCAAGCCTGGATCTTCTCTTGGTGCCCTAGCCTGGGAATCCTGCCTCTGTCTCTCAGCCCAGCCATTGGCTGACAACAACTTTATTTACCAGACAGAACCAACCCGGGGTGGGGGGTAGAGACCCTCAGCATCTTACATTCAGGATTCTTAGGCAATTTTCAGAACCCAATGAACTTCATATAATCAGTAAGCCAAATCCATAACAAAGAAGGAATTGTTCTGTGGATGAAAGTTTCTTATTATGTAGACAATAGGCTTCAAGAGAGGGGTGTAGTCTAATGTGACAATGTATGCTTAGATTTATGAGGCCTTGAATCTGAGTCCTAGAACAGGTGTGTGTGTGTGGGGGGGGGTGGGCACAAAACATCTCTCAGGTGTGTGGGATCAGATCTCTTTCCCAGAAAAATCTTCGCTAGTGAAAAATTTTATTTTAGAGCAAAAGTTACTTGTACAAAAGTTAGCTTTACAAAGTTATAACCAAAGTTACTCAGGTTAAATAAGTTTAAATAAGTAGTATGCCAAAGAGGCAATTTTAGGGTGTCCTGTCCAGACTTTCTGAGTTGCATTTTCTGGTGTACTGAATCTAACAATCGGCATTACCTAGCTGCAAAAGTACCTGATCTGGGGACACAGAGCGAAGCCCGGCCCATCTGCCACCCAGAACAGAAGCTCGTAAAGGCTGAACAACTGTTGGGTGGGAGAACTGGGCTGCCGGGGAGCAGAGAGATCTCTGCTGAGAGCACATGGAAAGTGCACCCCCTGCCTTGACCTGCCATGCCATGCCTGATCCATCGATTGGGAACAGAAAATTAGAACTTCTGTTTCCACCCGGCAGCGACTTCAGGACGCAGAGCGGAGCCGGGCCCATCTGCCACCCGGAACGGCGGCTAGTAGAGGCTGAGCAACTGGTGGGTGGGAGACCTGGGCTGCCGGGGAGCAGAGAGATCTCTGCAGAGTGCACACAGAGAGTGCACCCCCTGCATTGCCCTACCCTGCCCTGCCTGATCCAGCGACCAGGAACAGAATGTTGGAACTTCTGTTCCCACCCGACGACTCTGAGGCATAGAACAAGGCTCGGCCCATCTGACACCTAGACCAGTGGACATCCAGGGACACAGACCAGATACAAGGGAAAGGCAAGAACATATCACTGACAACAAAATGGCAAGAGGAAAGAGAAAGAGTATATCCCAAGGAAACCAAGACAATCTAGCAACACCAGAACCCAGCTCTTCCATAACAGCAAACAAAGGAATTCCAAACACTCCAGAAACAGAAGACACAGACCTGAAATCATACCTCAAGATGCTGATAGAGTTACTTAAACAAGAAAGAGAGGAAAAGCAAAAAGATTCAGAAGTTTTTAAAGAAGAAACAAGAAAAACACTCAAAGAACTCAAAGAACTAGAGGAAAACAGAGCCAAAGAAATAAAGGAATGGAAAAGGGGAAATTAAAACGGAAATTGACACAATAAAGAAAACACTAAAAAAGATAACCCTAGAGGCAGAACACCCAAAAAAAAAAAAAAAAAAAAAAAAAAATCAGGAGTCACAGAAGCAAGCATTTCCAATAGATTACAAGAGATCGAAGAAAGAATCTCAGGGCAGAAGACAACATTGCAAACATAGACAAAACAGCCAGAGAAAATGCAAAAAACAAAAAGCTCCTAACCCAAAATGTCCAGGAAATCCAAGACACAATGAGAAGACCGAACCTAAGGATAATAGGGATAGAAGAGGGAGAAGAATATCAACTAAGAGGCACAGTAAATATCTTCAACAAAATCGTAGAAGAAAACTTCCCTACCCTCAATAATAAGATGACCATGAGCATAAAAGAAGCCTTCAGAACTCCAAATAGGTTGGACCAGAAAAGAAATACCTCCCGACACATAATAGTAAAAACATCAAGTGCCCAAAGCAAAGAAAGAATACTAAAAACAGTAAGGGAAAAAGGTCAGGTAACAAATAAAGGCAGGCCAATCAGACTCACACCCGATTTCTCAACAGAGACTATGAAAGCTAGAAGAGCCTGGACAGACATCATGCACACCCTAAGAGAGCACAAGTGCCAGCCCAAGCTGCTATACCCAGCAAAACTATCAATCACCATCGATGGAGAGATGAAGATATTTCAAGACAAATCAAAATTTACACAATATCTAACCACAAACCCAGCACTACAACAAATTATAGGTGGAAAACCCAATACAATGAGGGAAAATACAGTCTAGTAAAAACAAGAAAACTCCTAAACAAGAAAACTAAAAGAAGAAAAAGACACAGACAAACTCAACCCACAAAAGCAATAATGGCAGGAAACAGAAACAACTATTCCTTGATATCTATTAACATAAATGGACTCAACTCCCCAATAAAGAGACATAGGCCATCAGACTGGATACATAAACAAAATCCAGCCTTTTGCTGCATACAGGAAACTCATCTCAGAGACAGAGACAGACACTACCTCACAGTAAAAGGGTGGGAAAAAAAGTTCCAAGCAAACAGCTCTAAGAAGCAAGCTGGAGTGGCTATTCTAATATCGAATAAAGTAAATTTCCAACCAAAAGTTATCAAAAAAGATAAGGAAGTACACTTTTTACTCATTACTGGGGAAATCTGTCAAGAGGAACTCTCAATCCTTAACATATATGCTCCAAATAAAAAAGCACCCACATTCATAAAAGAGACCATACTAAAGTTCAAAAAATACATTTCACCCCATACAATAATAGTGGGAGACTTTAATACTTTACTCTCATCAATGGACAGATCATGGAAACAGAAACTGAATAAGGACACAGCAAAACTAGAGACTTTGAACCAACTAGAATTAATAGATATATACAGAACATATTATCCTAAAGTAAAAGAATACACCTTCTTCTCACCACCCATGGCACCTTCTCGAAAATTGACCACATAATTGGACACAGAACGAGCCTCAGTCTATATAAGAAGATTGAAATACTCCCATGCATCCCCTCAGATCACCATGGTCTACGGCTGGTTTTTAACAACAACAAAGACAACAAAAAGCCCACGTACACATGGAAACTAAACAACGCTCTGTTAAACGATAGCGGGGTCAAAGAAGAAATAATGAAAGAAATTAAGGATTTTCTAGAATTCAACGAAAACAAAAACACAACATACACAAACCTATGGGATGCAATGAAAGCAGTACTGAGAGGAAAACTCATAGCCCTAAGTTCTTCCAAAAGAAAATGGAGAGAGCTTACATCAGCACCCTGACAGCACAGCTAAAAGCCCTAGAACAAAAGGAAGCAGGTACACTCAAGAAGAGACAGCAAGAAATAATCAAAATTAGGGCAGAAATAGACCAAATAAAAACAAAAAGAACCATTGAAAAAATCAACAAAACCAAGAGTTGGTTCTTTGAGAAAATCAACAAGATTGATAAACCCCTAGCCAGACTAACTAGAGGGCAAAGAGAGAGTATACAAATTAACAAAATCAGAAAGGAAAGTGGGCACATAACAACTGAAACTGAGGAAATTCAAGAAATCATCAGATCCTACTACAAAACTTATACTCCACAAAATTGGAAAATCTGAAGGAAATGGACGAATTCCTAGAGAGATACAAGATCCCAAAGTTAAACCAGGACCAAGTAAAACATCTAAATAATCCTATTACACCTAAAGAAATAGAAGAAGTCATCAAAAGCCTCCCAACCAAAAAAAGCCCAGGTCCAGACAGGTTCAGTGCAGAATTTATCAGACATTTATTGCGGACATAACACCAATACTCTCCAAACTATTCCAGAAGATAGAATCAGATAAAATACTACCTAACTCATTTTTTGAGGCTACAATAACCCTCGTACCTAAACCACACAAAGACTCTACAAGGAAAGAGAACTTCAGACCAATCTCACTTATGAACATTGATGCAAAAATACTCAACAAAATCCTTTCAAACCAAATCCAAGAACACATCAAAACCATCATTCATCATGACCAAGTAGGCTTCATCCCTGGGATGCAGAGAAGGTTTAACATAAGGAAATCCATCAACATATTCCACCATATAAACAAACTCAAAGATCAAAATCACATGGTCATCTCACTAGATGCTGAGAAAGCTTTGACAAAATCCAACACACCTTTATGTTAAAAGTCCTGGAAAGACCAGGAATCCAAGGTCCATACTTAAACATAATAAAAGCAATATACAGCAAACCAACAGCCAACATCAAAATTAATGGCGGGAAACTTGAAGCAATCCCAGTAAAATCAGGGACTCGACAAGGCTGCCCACTCTCCCCCTACCTATTCAGCATAGTACTGGAAGTCCTGGCTGGAGCAATTAGACAGCAAAAGAAGATCAAGGGGATACAAATTGGAAAGGAAGAGATAAAAACATCACTCTTTGCCGATGACATGATAGTGTACTTGAGTGACCCCAAAAATTCCACCAGAGAACTCCTACAGCTGATAAACAAGTTCAGCAAAGTGGCTGGATACAAAATTAACTCAAACAAATCAGTAGCCTTCCTATACTCAAAGGACAAACATGTAGAGAAAGAAATTAGGGAAAAGGTACTCTTTACAATCTTCACAAAAACTATGAAATACCTTGGTGTGACTCTAACTAAGCAAGTGAATGACCTATATGACAAGAACTTCAAACCTCTAAAGAATGAAATTGAGGAGGATCTCAGAAAATGGAAAGATCTCCCATGCTCATGGATTGGAAAAATCAACATCTTAAAAATGGCCATCCTATCAAAAGCAATCTACAGATTCAATGCAATCCCCATCAAAATTCCAACACATTTCTTCATGGAATTGGAAAGATCAATGTGCAATTTCTTATGGAATAACAAAAGACCTAGAATAGCGAAATCCATCCTCAACAACAAAAAAAATCTGCGGGAATCACTATCCCTGACCTCAAGCTATATTACAAAGCAATTGTGCTGAAAACTGCATGGTACTGGTACAGAAATAGGCATGTGGATCAATGGAATAGAATAGAAGATCCAGAAATGAACCCTCATGTATATGGTCACCTGATTTTTGACAAAGGAGCAGTAAACATTCAATGGAAAAAGGACAGCCTATTCAACAAATGGTGCTGGTCTAACTGGCACTCAGCATGAAAAAGAATGAAAATAGACCCTTTCTTATCTCCTTGTACAAAGCTCAAGTGTAAGTGGATCAAAGATCTCCACATTAAACCAGATACTCTGAAACTACTAGATGAGAAAGTAGGAAAAACCTTAGAACACATAGGCACAGTAGAAAATTTTCTGAACAAAACACCAATGGCTCAAGCTCTAAGGTCAAAGATTAACAAATGGGACTTAATGAGATTGCAAAGTTTCTGTAAGGCTAAGAACATCATCAAGAAAACAAAATGGCAACCAACAGAATGGGAAAAGATCTTACCAACACCACATCAGATAGAGGCCTAATATCCAAGGTATACAAGTAACTCAAAAAGCTAGACACCAGAGAATCAAATAACCCTATTAAAAAATGGGGTACACAGCTAAACAAAACGTTTTCAGTTGAGGAACACCGAATGGCCGAGAAACATCTGAGGAAGTGCTCGACATCCTTAGCCATCAGGGAAATGCAAATCAAAACAACCCTGAGATTCCACCTCACACCAGTCAGATTGGCCAAGATCCAAAACTCAGATGACAGCAGATGCTGGCGAGGCTGCGGAGAAAGAGGAACACTTCTCCACTGTTGGTGGGGTTTCAAGCTAATACAACCACTCTGGAAATCAGTCTGGCGATACCTCAGAAAATTGGATATAGTACTACCTGAAGACCCAGCTATTCCACTTCTGGGCATATACCCCAGAGACACTTTAATACACAACAAAGATATATGCACCACAATGTTCATAGCAGCTCTATTTATAATAGCCAGAAGCTGGAAAGAACCCAGATATCCTTCAGAAGATGAATGGATACAAAAATTTTGGTACATATACACTATGGAATACTACTCAGCCACCAGAAACAATGACTTAACCAAATTCTTAAGAAAATGGCTGCATCTAGAGAATATCATCCTGAGTGAGATAACCCAGTCACAAAAGAACAGACATAATATGCAGTCACTGATAGTGGGATGCTAACCCCAGAGGCTTGCACTCCCCCAGAAACAACTCACAAACTGTATGAAGTCCAAGAAATAAAGAAAACAAAACAAAACCAAACAAAATATTTACAAAACAAGAAAACTTTAACTATTTCCATGTTTCATTTTGTTTTACATGTACTTTATGCTCATTTTAACTATTAAGTTTTCAAGGCATACTATCAAACCTTGAAAAAAAATCAAGTACTGACTAAAAAATATATTCGTATAGTTTTATGTAAAAATTATGTTAAAATCTGAAAAAAAGTACTGACAAAAATGTATAATTTTAAGCAAAAAATGTTTAAAATCTGTATATTTATCTTTGTTTTGTAAAATAAAGTTGTTTTAAAAAAAAGTACCTGATCTGCACAAAAATCTGCTGATTGAAGGCTGAATTGATAAAATCTTTAATCAATCTTTTGTTATTCTCGAACTTCATCAAAAATAAGGATGTTCACTATTTTTCATAAAATCTGACTGAACTTTTAGAGAATAGTAAAAAAAATCATTCTCCTGTTTTTTTTTTTTTTTTTTTTTTTTTTTTTTTTTTGTTGTTGTTGTCTGGTTTGTTGTTTACTTTTATTACTGATTCTCTCTTTGTTTGCCTTTCTCTGCCTCCACCCCTCTCCCCCTTTGGTCTGTCTGTCTGAGACAAGGTCTCCTCTATCCCAAACTGACATCAACTTCAGAACTAATATTCCATGTATTATATTACACCTGGTTTATGTCCCACTAAGGATTGATCCCAGAGCTTTGCACATGCTAGATAAGCATTTGATCATCCTTAGCCCTTGAATTCCTCTCTTTTTACAATTTTTTTTTTTGGCATAGTCTCTGAATTATAACCAGAAAAAAAAAGCTGAATACAATAGGTTGGGAAGATCTTCCAGGAACATGGAGTCAGGAAGAACATTCCTGACCTTGACTGTCATAATCCAGATGGATTAATTGTTAAGCTACCCTCACAAAGCACATCTAGTAGAACTGTGCTGTTTTCCATCAAGTTTCAATTCACCAAGCATTAGCTCAGCATCTGTGGATGTGTTCTGGGCATGTGCAAAGACTCGAAGCAGTCAACCTCAGGAGCTGGAAGCCCAGACTCCTTACTTTCTTTAGCAGTGCAGATTCATGCCTCTGTTTTTCTGAGCAGAACCCTTTGTGCCAAACACTCTTTTTGGTGTTTACTTGCCTGAGAGTTTTGAATCAAGAGAAAAAGAAAGGCATTTAAGGATGTGTGACTTTTTCCTAAAATGACTGAAATTTTCCATTCACTTTGACTTCTCCCTAATGTTCTATCTCCATTTTCTTCCCCCTTTCCCTTAAACACTATAAGGTTCATTATACTGGATTCTATAAACTTTGTACAAGTCTCTAGGGTAGGCAAGTACAGTGTATACTGTTGTAAATAATGCTTTGTAACTTCTTCATCACATACATTAATTAATTAATTAACTTGTTTGTTTGTTATTTTTTAAGACATGATTTTTCTGTGATTCCCTAGTTGTCCTAAAGCTCACTCTGTTGATCAGGTTGATCTTGAACTCACAGAAATCCACCTGTCTCTGCATCCCAGATTAATCTTCTGGGATTAAAGTCTATGAATTCTCTCTATATGTGATCTTGGTTTTATTATAGGACTTTAAGAAGTCAGGCAGTCTATTTCTGCAATTGTAATAACCATTCTCAGCACGAGAAATACAAATCCAAGTGATGCTGTAAAACTTCAATTTTTTTTGTATTTTAGATGAGATTTATTTTGATTTTATTCATTCAGAAACATTGTTTATTTGAAATTATGTCATTTAAATGCCAAAACTATAATGTGAACTTAAGTGAGTTTTCTACCCTCCATTCAAAGCTAAGGTTTTTTTTTTTTTTTTTTTTTTTTTCTTCTTCTTCTTCTTCTTCTTCTTCTTCTTCTTCTTCTTCTTCTTCTTCTTCTTCTTCTTCTTCTTCTTCTTCTTCTTCTTCTTCTTCTCTCTCTCTCTCATAAGATATGATTCAGTATCAAGATAAGTTGCAAGATCATTTTTACTTTAGACTGTCAAGAAATGATTTGTAATGTTTTGTCCATATTTTGCCTTAATCGATTTAAGCTCATAACAATTAAAACTGAAACCAAGCTGTGACCAGTAGCATTAGAGTACTTGCCTGCCATTCATGAGCCCCTGGGTTCAATTCCAGCAGGAAAATAAAACAACAACCAAACAAAAAATTCCAAACCCACACTGAAACTTGGTTTAATCAGAAGATATATCCTATTTTTCAGTCATCATAAATTTCAGCTACAAAGGAAGAAGGTTTGGGGGAGATTAAAGGCCCGAAAACACGTGAAAATATCTTTATAGTAGGTTAGTACATTAAAAAAACAAACAAACAAAAAAAGAACAAAAGAATTTTGAACTTACATTTTAAGTTTGTCTAGAAAAAATTTTAGATTTTTTTTTCTAGACATTTAACAACAGCTTATCTTGTAAACATGTAGGCTTTTTATGTTTTTTTAAAAAATCTTTCTTTACCAAAAACAATTTTATAACTTATATATTCTTTACTTACTTGGTGGCTTCTTTTGGTATTATTTTTCTTTATAAACTTTAGAAAACATTTCTTTTAATAAAGCAACTATAATACAAATGTAAACCAGAAAGCTGCATTTGAAAACACAAAAATCAGGCATATAACTTAAATATCTATGATAAAATAGGGAAGATTTGTCCTGACTTTCTAAACAAATTTACTATTTATGGAAGAGTTAAGCCTTATTATATAGGCATTTAGAAGCTGTCATTGCTTTAAGATGGACTGATCTTTTCTGCAGCCCAGAACACAACCAAAAATTAGGATGGAAGTCAGATGTATCTGTTTCCACCCAATTTAAATCTCCTTGATTTCAGCTCATTTGTTTACCTTTGAAGCTATTTTCCAAATACATATAAACAAGAAGTTTTATTTTGATGCAATGAGATCAACACATCGGGTTGATCTGATGACTGTCTTTAAGCAGGCCTTCAAAATGAGCACCCCCCCCCCTTAGTTTAATGTTAGAGTTTCATTTCCTTTAGTTTTACCAATATCAAGACCCTGTAACACCTGTTTTCCAAAAGAATAGTAGTAAACAGAACAGCTGTATTCCTATGCACAGCATGAGTACAAACACACACACATCTTAATATTAGGCCTAGTACTGGGGAACTTAAAATAAGTAAACACTTGTCATCTGTATATAAAAACAACTGCCAACAAGCACTCTACTTCTTAGTAAGATAAAGTCCCAAGTTCACATCTTTGTATTTCTGGGATGCAAGAAAGAGCTTGTGAAAGGAAAAAGATTAAGGCTGAAACTCCTTAGATTATTATCATTCTCTGTTTAAGAGTTAGTTACCAAGTCACAAATGGTAATATTAAAACAGTTTTTCATTTACTTGCTGAAATTGTTATATTTTTGTACAATTTTAAAGATCATTCCCACCCACCATTACCCTCCCAATTTTATGTCCTTTTTTTTTCTTATAAAGCTAATGGCCCCTATGTCTAGATTGTGCTTTCCATATACATATGAGTGTGGAGCCATCCACTAGGATGTGGGTGCCTACAGTAGCCATGTCCCCAGGAGAGGGCTTCTCCCTCTCTCAGCACCTGACAACTGCTATCTCTGTCCCTCTTTCAAGGTGGCAGTTTGGTTGGTTTGATACTGTGCCTTGATTTCAACACAAGGGCAAGCAAACAAACACAAGAACTGATATCAGCATTACAAAGGCAAGGGAGCATTACCTAGCTTATGGGGCCAGAGAGAACTTTCAGGAATACATAAGGAACAGATTTGTAAGAACCAATATGTTTTGTTTTTTGCTTTTTGTTTTTTTTGCTTTCCAGCAGCTATAAATAGGAAATCAGAAAACAAAATTTTTATAAATGAGAAATAATTAAAATATATATAAAAAGAAAAATAATAAAACTATTAAACCGGCAGGAAACAATTATATAAGTATTAATATAAACATGTTATATTGTCTCATTGGATTAGTTTTATTCTTGCTATAAAAATTCCAATGCAAGGAGTTTAGCACGATTCTGTGTTTCTTTTCTTTCCTTTTTTGGGAGTAGGGGGTAGGGAAGGGCATGTGGAAGGCAGTGGGGGCAGGGCAGGGAGAGGGCAGAGGGAAGGCAAAAGATATAAGGTATTTGAGAGAAAAAAAATTAAAATTGGAAAGATAGCCATTAGAAGGACATGATCAGCCTCACTAGTCATCAGAAACATGCAGATTTAAATGAACCACCACTCTTGACCATCTGATCCTGAAAAAGTCCAGCAGGTTCTAACACATTATTGTACTTCAACAGCAAGTCACTGGGAAATGGATCCGGAGGTTAACTTTAGTCCCACTTTCTGAGATATGAGTTATTCAAACTGTTTTCTCTGGGTGGAAATGCAGACCACAGGTACCTTAGTTTAGGAGAGTTGACAGAATTTAGCCTGGCATACCTTAGGATCAGAAACACAGCATATGGCAAATACACCATGATTATTTAACTTCATGCAGGTTTACTCTGTAAACGACAAGGCATAGTTTTATTGTAAGATAGATATGGGTTGGGTTCTATCCTTGGCACTGCACTTTATTTGCTAAGTAACCTTTAAACAAGTGACTTAGCTTTCTGGTGTTCAAACTTCCTTATCTAGAAAATGTAGATACTTCCTTTTCTTACAGCTTGAGGAATATTGAAACAATACAGCAGTGTTCTGTCCTGTTCAGTGGCTGCTGCACTATAAGTGCTCAATATACTCATTTTTATTCTTCCCCATATGATTTTCTTGGTAGTCTGAGAAAATTTTCATTTCCTTAGAAAGCCACACCCAGTTCTTCTTAAGCTTTTCTTTTGTTCTCATCTGAACTCTTTGATAGTTAAATCTAGCCTTCCTAGATCTGCCCTTGGGCTCATCTTTCTTACCTTGCCAACAGATCATTAGAATCCTCTAAATGAAGTTGGTGTCCATCACTGTATCAACCCTTTGATGAAATTGCCATTTGTGAATTAAATTAAATGACCCAAGAGACATATTCAAGTCTCCAGCTAATGGTGCCCATAAATGTAACTTTATTTGGAAACTGAGTCTTTATAGATATAATGAAGTTTAGATGAGGTCATAATAAATCACCAGAGACCCCAAAACTTTATTTATATAAAGTTTATACAAAGAGGGATATATATATATATATATATATATATATATATATATATATATATATATATATATATATGCATGTATGTATGTATGTATGTTGATGTCAAAGACAAAGAATAGGGTCATATGCTAAACAAGTCAAGTGTACCACCAAAGTTACCAGCAGGAAACAAATGCTAGGAAAAACATAGGAGACTTCATTAGAGCCTGCAAGGAAACCACTACTCTGAGGCACCTTAATTTTGGACTTCTGGTCCAATTTTTCTGTTTTAATTCAGGAAGTTTTATTACAGCATCCAATGAAATTAATTATCTGACCCACAAAAGCTTATTTGACTTTAATTTTGGATTTGTCAATAATTTGTTAGATAATATGGTTTGGACCTGAAGTGTTTCCCATATGCTCATGTGCTTGAACACTTATTCTCCAGCATTAGAAGGAAGGGCTTAGTTCTGAACTCTCTTGCACATGGTCTCCTGAGATATGAGTTGTTGCAGCCCTGCAGGTACACAGCAGGAGAGCCATGTGGAGAGGCTTCATTAAGTGAAAAGTAAAAGTGAAGTCCACAGTGAAAACAGAGGAAAGGGACTAGGTGTGGTACAGGACTTCAAAGGCTACAATAAGACAACGACTGGGAAAAAAAAAAAAAAAAAAACTATGGTAGTCAGTCATGTTGGCAGAGAGGCTTTATCAACCTTTTCTTTCTCAACAATCTCTCTGACCTGGAGCCTCCTAGAACAGCACCTTCATTTTCCTTTTCAAACATATTGCTTTTTTTCTACAAGTTAATTCAAGTGTGCAGAGGAAAGGAGTAAGCATTCTAGATGCTTCTCTTTAGAATTTAAAACATCCTGTGAAAAGATTAGAAAGATGGGACAAAGTCAACAGGTTCTTCCTGCTCTGTGGCACTGAATGGCAAAACAAACTAAAAGAGGAATCAAGCCATTTTTCTGTGAAAACAGTGTTTGGATAACTATGACTTTCTCATCTCTCACACACCCTTGAAACATTAGGAAGACGTCATAAGGCTACTGGGGAGCAGAGGGTTCCTTTTGTAACTTAGTGGCCTTGTAAATAAATTAACTTAAGAATGAATCTAATATGAAAGATAATTTTATTGGTGTTTGGGTGGACAAAACCAACAGGACCATCCATCTGGAGATCCTTGAATGTGCCAAAGGAGGGAGAGGCTAAGAAAAGGAAAAAATATGTTTTCTGAGATAAGTATCAAGAGAACAGGTGGACCTGGCACAAGAAGTCTAATAGCAACCACTTCTGAGATGGGGCAGAAAGCATAGGCATTAAGACCCAGCATAGGCTGCCTCTCCAGCCTCTTGATCAAGCAGTTTCCTTGCTTTTCTCCTGTAGCTGTTGTAGCAACCCTCTGGCACCAGCTTGTCTAGCCCCTGGAAATCTATTGTTTATAGCCTATCTGAGATTTGTAGTTTTCCAAGTTTTCCTTGGGCTGCTGCAAATTCACATGAGCTTTCCCAGTCTAGCCATCTCCATGTGTCCGTTCCCTTTGATAGTTGGACAGTATTGATGGCACAGATGTCAGAAAACTCTTAAGACCCCTATGAAAATAAGGAAATATATACTGTAAAACAGTGTATCAGAGTTTAAAATAAAACTCAATCAAACAGACAAACAAAACCTACCAGTGAAGTCTCATCTATAAATACATTGCATTTATAGCTTGGCAATACAATCCATGCTGGAGTCTCCTATAGGTCCCCCATTTCAACTTTATCTTGATGACATCGTTAATCAAGATGATTAAGTGACATGTTAGGCAATATGTTCCATCTCATCTTCATGTTTACATAACTTTGTGTCATTATTATTATTATTATTTTTAAAAGTACCTGTGAGATGTATGGGCCATGAAATGGAGCTTACCATAAGTTAAAATAAATTCTGTTGCTTTGTAGCTTTCTTGGCTGATGATCTCAAGATGAAAATGTCCAAGTTACTATTGTGTTTTTATTTTTATGACTCCAAAACTTTTTCTAGAACTTATTAACCCAAAACGGCTATTCTTGTTCAAGAATTTTCAGTACTACAGGAACCTTATACCCGATACATTCAACTTTTGGACACTATTTTCTTGGTGTTCAACAACCAAGATTTACATGAAGGACCAACCATTGATATACCACTTTATAGGACTCAAAATACTCAACAAAAAAGACAATAGGAAAACAAAAGTTATCCTTAGAGGGTCCCCAAGAGTAAATCTTGTATAGATGTGAAACATTTAAACTTTTTTTTATTGGATAGCATATGTATTTACATTTCAAATGTTATTCCCTTTTTCGGTTTCCCCATCTCCCACACCCCCTTCCCCTGTTTCTATGAGGATGCTCCCTCTCCCACCCACCCACTCCCACTTCAACACCCTAGCATTCCCCTACACTGGGGAAATGAGCCTTCCCAGGACCAAGGGCTTCTCTTCCTATTGATGCCAGGCAATGCCATCCTCTGCTACATGTGCACTTGGAGCCATGGGCCCTCCATGTGTACTCTTTGGTTGGTGGTTTGGTCCCTGGAAGCTCTGGGGGTTCTGGTTGGTTGATATTGTTCTTCTTCCTGTGAGGTTGCAAACTCCTTCAGCCTTTTCAGTCTTTTCTCTAACTCCTCCATTGGGGAGGGGGTCCTCATGCTCAGTCTTATGGTTAGCTGCAAGCATGATGTAAAACACTTCATTTTGTCAATGTTAAAACAATAGTAGGACCTCATTCTTCCTAGGCTAAAGTGATCCATCCCAACCATAGAAGTATAACTCATTTCATTGTTATGTGTTCTTCCCTGTACTATTATTGTACAATATGAGTCAAAGGAATGTCCCTATGGGCCCCTTTTAATAAAGTGTCTGTTTTTTAAAAGGTGTGGACTAAAGGGAATAAAGCCCTGAATAAAGGTTTAGAAAAATGTCATAGGTATGGATATCTGTAATGACTTAGTTAAGAGGACATATCTGGGGAATCATGTAAACAATAAACATGATGCTATGTAACTCATTATATAGCCAGTTATTGCAAGATGTTACTGTTGTGTAACTGCTGTAGAAATGTCCTTGAGGCCTTTGCCTGGAATGAATAAAGCATGCTGCATCTGCCAATGGTTACACAAGACTTCTTTAATTTCCCAGCATCTCTAACCCTCCTTGCCTGTATTATGGTTCCTTGTCAATAACCCCCCTTTAGAAATGGCCTTGTGAGTGGTTCAGAACACCCTCACCCAAAGAGAGCAGGAGGTTCATTTACTCAGGCAAAACCAATGGTTTCTTGTGATGTGGAGTATAAAACTTCCATTTTACAATCACAAGAAAAAGTCCTGAAAACAAAAGATGAAGAGAAACAATGCACACCTGAACACACACACACACACACACACACACACATGCAATACCCAGGAAGGCAAGGACACAGTCCTATTAAATGAACAAACAAATCTTCAAACAAAAGAATGATATAAAGCATTTAAAAATCATTAGGATTGAATTTTTTTTTTTTTACTGATTATTCCAGGAGATCCAAAGATTCTGCAGTGCATAGGATTATTCAATTTCTTTCCTTTATAATTTTAGCTTATAAAGGACCCCTTTATAATACCTCTACTATGTATCAAATGCAAGATGGGAGAGTAGACATCATTACCTGATGAAGTGTGCCACAACTGAAAGAGCTTGAGATTTATTGTGGCATCTTGAACATGTTAAGCATGTTAGTACAAAAGGTACGGTCTCTGATAGGATGGGACTCAGAATTTAAAAAGAGACCAGTATCTTAACCTTGAGGTAGTTATAGGGACCAGACTAGTAGCCAGGTACTGGTAACTTTCCATGAGCATTCTAGAATCTTTATTACCTCATCTAATTTAAAGAACGATGTATTACTTCATCTCTAGTGTTTTATGTTATTGGGGGATCTACTTTTATTGGGCAGGGCTGCTTTAATTAATGGCACAAAGGGAGGCATGGATATGAATACATTCTCAAATGTATTAAAGGAGAATGTTGAAAATAGCAGCCAAAAAAAGACTTAACACATCATATGATTTTCTCCTCTGGGTTTTCTGCCATGAACGGAAAAATGAGGCTGAGCTTCGCCAAAGCAGATTCAAATTGAATGGTGTAGTAATAATTCCAAGGTGCTTCTCATGTGTTTCTGTGCATTAATAAACAGAGACTGTCAGAAAACGAAGGGGCAGGAGACAAATGAATTTAGGTATACAACACATACTTCTTAGGAGATAGATACACAGGCATATGGTGTGGATCTTATTCTTTCAATACCCATTTGCTTCAAGGTACAGTTCTACTTAATACAAAGCTATATGAATGATTCATGTAAGGTAAATAAAGGTCCTCAATTATTTTTTAATGCTCCACCCCTTTCATCGACACCCGAATGTGTGATGGCATGTGCTAGAAGTCCAAGCAGCTTGGGAGGCTGAGACAGAAGAATTGCTTGTGTTCAGGAGTTTAAGACAAGCCTGGGTAACAAAAAGAGATCCCATTTCTTCTTTTTTTAATTGCATATTTTATTTACATTTCAAGTGTTATCTACTTTCTTGGTTTCCCCTCCGGAATTCCCCTATCCCATCCCCCTGCCCCACTTCCTTTCTACCTCTCTGCCCTGGCATTTTCCTATACTAGGGCATCAAGCCTTCACAGGACTAAGGGCCTCTCCTCAAGAGATCCCATTTCAAAAAACAAAAATGAATTTAAAACAAACTCAGAATGAAAACACTATAATTGTATGAGTCTACTAGTAGACTGGTATATTCCTAAGTCAAGATGATTAATCTTAGGAAGTCCCTAGAAATCTCAGGTCTCTCTAAACTGCCTTCCAGTTCTGCTTGTAACCTGATGCTTCTCTTATGCTCTCTATAGAAGATTGACTGAATATCATTTCATTCAAGTAGAAAAACAGGTATTCTGTTGTCACATGCCCAGCAGAGGTTGATCTTAAATGATTTTTTACTTCAAATTTTAGTGCTTATGGCCTGTTTCTTGTCCAAGCCAGAAAACTGGTATAAAACCTAAAGGGGAAGGAAGGCAAATGAAGATAGTTTGTAGGCTTTCTCCTGCTCTAATTCTTCTATCTCAATGAAACGTAGCCACAATATGACCATTTCATTGATCTTTTAGCCATAGTTAAGACAGTCATGTAGAGGTTTTTTAACCAGAAACATGGCTGCTCTCACATCCAAAGACCTTCTAGGTTTATATGATCCAGTTGGACTGTAAACATGCCCTAGATTATAGTATGATCTGGCTGGAATACAGACATGCCCTTAGTACACTTCTTTAATCCCTGACAATGAAAGTAAATTGAGTTTGTAGAAGGAAGTAGCCATGTTTGAAAGTGATGTCTAATTGAAGAACAGGTAAAAACAAATCTGAGAAAGATTTGCAAGAATGAGTCAGAGATAGAACATGCCCCTTTCATGGGAACAGACAAGAAAGAAAAGCTTCTTAAGAGCAGTTCAGAGACAGAGGGCAGTTCACTGAGTGCAGTCCAGTTGTATCAGTTCTATTCAGTTCAGTTGCGTACACTCAGTTAGTGCAGTAGAGTTGAGTTGGGTGAATCAGTTCAGTCAGGGCGATTTGTGCAGTGCAGTGGAGAGCAGTGGAGTTTGTGAGTTCTGTTCAGTTTCTGCAGTTCATGCAGTGCAGGTCAGCAGAGGCAGCTGAAGCGAGAGAATAAGAAGGAGCCAGAAGATTAAAACAAATTGTCAGTTAGCTTGAGATCAAGCAGAGCAATTCAGTGAAAAGCTGAGAAAGACCAATTTGAATTAGTCAGCCTGGGAAGGAGTTTGAGCCAGAACAGCTGAATTAAACCTGCCAGCAGAGTTCAGAACAAACTAGAAAGGGTGAGCTTCTTCAGCAGTAAGCCTCTGCAATGACAATTACATTGGGTGAATAAAACTTACAGATCAAGTTTAGAGTTTAAACCTTTTGTCCTACAACATTAGTCAGGAGTCAAAGCCCAACATATAGAGTGCTGTAGATACAGGTATTTAAAACAGAAATAGACAATTATATTAGTACTAAATTCTCTATCTAAAGATGAAGTAGATCTTAATTAATTAATCAATTAAATAGATGGCTTATAAATTAAAGGAACTTAATAAATTATTAAGAAGCCAGTAGCTGTTCAATCCAAGATGCTAAATGCCTCAGCATTAGCTTAAACATGGTTTTCTGGAAGATTTCTGAAAAAGCTATATCCTGGCTGCAGGATCAAAAGACAACAATATCAGCAACTGCAACAATGGGGTAGACAAATTCACCAGCAAGAAGCAAAGGCAGGAGGCACAGAATTTCCCATAGACTTCTTGTGCTTGAAAGACATCATTCAACTCGGGGCACTGTCTTCTCTGTTAATCCATCTTGGAAATGCCCTCACAAATCTGAGTATCTTATCTAATTCAAATCCTGGGTTGGCAAGATTAAAGCATGACAGGGATTTAATACAGTAAATTCTGAAGTTACAAAGCCATTGCAAGGAGACAGCTGGTCAGTTTTTAAAATAATGAAATGTAATTACCATAGTATCTAGTAATTTGCCTGTGTGAAATGATCTTATTTTTATACAATAAGCAATACATGAATGTTCATAGCAGCTCATTTATAACATGTGGACACAGTCCAGAAACTAATTCAGTAGATGAGTTAAGAAAACTATGGTATATCCATATGATAGAATACTACTCTACAATAAAAACAAATGAGCTATTGTTCATTAACTTTTCCAAAGAAGATGTGAACAAACATATATTCATTTCTGACAAAACATAGCAACAGACAAAAATATATTTCATCCAAGTATGAGTTTATTTAAAGTTACTTACAGGAGCATGAGTAAAGGGTTACATACAGGAACATGGACAACTTATAGGCAGTTGCATTACTGAAGAAAAGCTACTATCCCACTCCCACAGTAATTAATGACGTATATTTTGAGAAAGATTGAAGACTCAGATGACTAGGGTGCTTCCTTATTAGTCCCTTGTGCTTGGACATGTGAGTTTTCCCTCCTCTTCATAAGGGAATATTAATGGACAATCTTGTGAGGGTCTCCTGCTGACAGAAGACAGAGTTCCATAAAAACCACTAATGAACATAACAACAGGGAACTCTGAGCAAAAAAGCCAATCCCCAAAGACTATAGGACCCATTTATAATAAATCCTCTACTATTAATAAGATTTTATAATTGACGAACAGGTGAGTAGTTTAAGAGTTTGAGATAGGAGTAAGAAGAAGTGGTGGGGTCATGAAAGGTTAACAGAAGGCATTGATTGGGGGATGGAACTGTTTAGTGTCTTATCTGTATTGGTGCCCCCTAAAACCAAGCTCTTATTATCAGAGGGAGACTTGTTCCAGAATACCCCTACATCCCTATCAGTTCCCTCTGAATGTCAAAATCTACAGATGTTCAACTCTTTTGTATCAAGTAGGGTAGTGTTTGCATATAGCCTACATAGATCCTCCTGTATCCTTTACATCATCTTTAAATGACTTATAATGTCTAATACAGCATGATTGTGGTGTAAGTAGTTGTTACAAAGTATTTTGGGCATAGTGAAAGGAGAATTGTTCATATATGTTCTTTATAGACATAAGCATTTCATTAGTCAGCAATTTCTAGAGGAACAGAGTGGATATCTATCTATCTATATCTACATATATGATAGAAACAATTTTATTAGATTGGCTATGTGATATGGGCTAGGTAGTCTTACAGTGGTCATCTGCATGCTGGATGGGATGATAACTGTTCAGTCTATGAACCTGGATGCCTCAGTAATCCCTACCTAAGGCTTTGAGGATAACAGGGAAACTTCCTGTCTGCCATCCACACCGGAGTGTGAATCTGACCCTGGGTTCTGATGTCTGTAAAATATAATAGCAGCAGAGGCAGCAAAGATACTCACCAGCAAGAAGGGAAGGTGTCAGACAAAGCAACACTGCTTTTCTGTGGTGTTTTTTACATCTGATGCTGGCTGGAAGATGGCACACACTAAGGGGGTTGGTCTTCTCTCTTCAACTAACCTTTCCTGGAAATACCCTCACAGACCTGCCCAGAAGCAAATCTTTTAGACTAGTCGAGGTGACAAGATCAATCATCATAGGACTGGACAGTTGGTTTAATAAAGACATTCACTGCCAAGCCTGACAACTAAAGTTCAATCCCTGGATCTTACATGGTAGAAGAAAAGAACTGACTTCTATACCTTGTCCTCTGACCTCTACAGGAGCACTATGCATTCATGGCACCCCCCACCCCACACAAAAATAAACATATGTAATTAAAATAAAATTGACCATGAGCATTGTAGTCTTAACTTCATGGTAAACAATGCAAATTTGGTGGATTTGATGCAAATTAAATGGATATAGAGAACAGGCTCTGTTGATTCCTTGGGTCAGCTGGGCTGTGAATTGTAGGATGTTCAGCAGCAGACCCATTCTCTAATCACTAAATACCAATAGTGCAATTCTAATTGTTACAGTAAAAAAATGTCAACTGTCTTCTAGGTTACAAAGTCTCCCACAGTCGAGAATTACTATGCTACACTAGTTTCCCTCTGGCTAATACAATCTCATGTTGTTCAGCCCTTATACTGTGTACATTCTTCTAAGGCCACTAGGCATTACAACAGTGATGCCCACCACCAGCTGCCTTCCACACTTCCAAATCAAACTAATAAGGAAAATCTTTCCCCTTTTGTCTGTAAGGAGATGTATTATATTGCTCTGTTAATTCATCTATTGAAGTGTGAGACTTCATCACCTCAAAATTGAGTCTTTAAAAAAGGCAACTGGGGTAAAGGCTATAATTCAGTGTGTAGAGTGTTTGCTTAGTATACACAATATCCTGGGTTCGATCCCCAGGACCACATAAACATGGTGTAGTGGTCCATGCATATCTTCTAAGCAGGGGGAAAGAAAATTAAAGTCATTTTTGGCTATATAATGAATTGCAGGTTAGCCCTGGGTTACATGAAACCATGTCCAAAAATAAAACCAAAAAAACAAAAACAATGACAAAAGAACCCAACAATAACAACAACAACAACAACAGAACAAAGTCACATAACAAAAAACGTTATAAAAATAATTAAAAGAAAAAAGTAACTGATAATAGAATACTTTTTAGTTTTAATTACTTTGTTTACTATTTTTATTTTAGATATGTGGCCATGCTGAGGTCAGAGGAAAACTTGTAGGACTTGGTTCTCTCCTCCCAGTATGTGGTATAGGTAATAGATTCAGGATGGCAAGCTAGGTGGCATGTACCTTCACCTACCAGGCCAGCTTTCTGGCTGGAAACTATGGTCTTTAATATATAAATTAATGTAATGTCCTTACAATCGGAAATTAGAACACAAGCACATGGAAAGGAATAGTGGAAGAGTGTCATGATAAGACGCAAGGTAACATCTAGAAGCAAGGGAGACAGGCCTCAGAGGAAATCAACCCTAGACCTTGAATAACCCAATTCTAGAATGGTAATAAAGGAATTATACTCTGGATGTTTAAGCTACATAGTTTTTTGGTTTTTTTTTTTCGTTTCTGATAGTTTATAAATATTTTCTTTACTATTTTGTTCATTTTCAGACCCTAAAAATATTGGTTTTATTTATATACTAGTATTGTGGATCAAACCTATAGTCTCACCCATTAGGCAAGTGCTTTACTACCAAGACATATCTCCGTCATCCAATACATATTGGATTTTTATTATTTTTTTTCTGTTACATTTCTTACTAGACAGATGAATTCCTAGTATCTATAATATCTGGAGGTGTCAGACCTACAGGACAAATGGGACATATTTCTCCTAAGTATTCTATTTTCCCCCTGATTTATCCTTGCATTACAGTTTATTTATATAAAACTAAATCAATCCTTAAAGATCTGGATTTTAGACATTTCTTGCTTTAATGAATATAATTCCCCAAGTTCTGGGTCTTATTTTCTAAACAGAATGCACTAGAGGAAGGGCAAAATATTAAACTGGACCAGTGTATATATAAAGTTTAGAGCGTTTCTGAGGAGTTTGGGCACTCTGGTTTTGGAACTCCAGGTTTGTATCATATCTAGCAGGTTCTATTTAGGCCCTGTCCTGGTAGCTCAGTTTGCAACTAGAAAGACGATTTGAGGATGCTTATTGAAGAGATAAGCAGGACGGTATGTATGTGTGTGTTTCTTCCCCTTACTCTGCTCCCTATGTCTGAATCCTTTGCTAGTCTTTTTCAGTCGGTGAATCTGTCAGTGTGTGCATCTACCAAACAGAAGCAAATTCAACAGACGCTACAACAACCCTACCTCATGAAATTTGTACAGGTTTCACTGACCTGTGCATTTTTGTCAATTGTTTCTTTTTGCAGGACAGGGGTGGGGCCAGAAACTTCCAGCCCTTGAAGTAAATACTGTTCCTTGAATAGAATTACTGGGAACCTCCGAACTAGTTCCAAACTTTAGCAAACTGCTAATGTTCACAGAAGATTCACAGCTCAGAATAGACTTGAAGCCCTAGTGCCCTCAACAAATGTAAAATCGACTGCTCACAACTGACTGTTCTAGAAGCAGGTTTCTAGAAATTTAATAAGGTCGATGACCTTAGCCTTGGATACCTACATTTGGATTTCAGAGCTTTTTCCTACCGAGAATGTCAGTTCATCATTCCTCCTGGTATCTTGGGGCGAAATCAGGATTCTAGGAGACCAAGGCCCAAGCAGGCCAAATCCTTCACCCTGAAGGCAGACACACATCCTTCCTCTTCCAGGGGCCAGGCGCTCTCAGGCCCCGCCCCCGGAGGGGGCGTGGCTCAGTGCGGAGACCCCGGCGGGGGCGGGGCTTTTGGGGGCGCCGCTGACGCGTCGCTGCTAGGGCGAGTGACGCGGCGCCAGCCAGGCCGCAGCCGGGCTCGCGCCGCCCGCCCCGGCTAAGCCGTCCCGCCCCTTGCTCCACGCCCGGCCTCCCGCGCGCCCTGTCAGACCGTGGCGGCCGTTGCAACTCCGTGAAGCGACTGGCGCGCGCCCCTCGTCCCTGCCAGCCTGCGGCTCGTTCCACTCCGCTTTCCTCTCGGCAGCACACTCACTCGCCTGAGGCGACATGGCTCACGTTCCCTCTAACTGCTCGAGCTACCAGGGCTCCGGGGATGGCGGGATGGGGAAGCTCAGGAAGGTAGCTCTCATCACCGGCATCACCGGCCAGGTGAGTGCGGGGCGAGGACGAGAGGCCTGTAGCCCGGGGACACGTGGGCCGCCTCCCTGCGCAGGGCCGCTGTGCCACGGGGAACTGCGCTCCACGAGTCCCGGAAGGTGTCAGCGGCTGCGGGATCGGACAGCTTCAGTCTGAGCAGCATGGCTCTCTGATCGTTCTTGGGGTGTGAACTGGTGCTGTGCACAGGTCCACTCTGTTCACCTGTCCCCTGGGTGACTGTGGAGTTTCTTCCTGGAGCCCAAGTGAGCTCTTGGAAGGAATTTCGTACTTTGCACATCCTGGTGCAGGGAAGTAAAAAGATGAGGGATCTGTCAGTATGTGGAGTTCCAAAGTGAGACTTGGCTTTTCTAATTTCAAAGGCATGAACTCCTTGGATGAGGTAATTAGGGTGTCTTGAATGTTGGGACCCTATGTCCTATTTTGGGCATGACTAATTTATGACAGTAATCTCATAGAGATATTGCAACAGATAGGGACAACCACTGCCTTGTCAAGTTGTGTAGAGTGAGACTTAGGGGTGTTGAAGTAATGTCCTTATTGCTGTAGGACATTCTTTTTGTGTGTATCCCAGGACATCTGATGGTTGTCAAAGGAATGCTAAAGCAATCATGGCAAAGATGATAATAAAGCTAATATGGCCCACACCAGCATACTTACCAGATCATAGTCACTTGATTAATCATGACTCACTAGTTTCCACAACAAAGTCCTGATTTCCACTTTAAGATGTGGAAATTGAGGTGTAGGAGTTTGAATTACCCAACAGGTAGAAAGTATCTCTCGTTTTACAGAAGAACAGATATACATTCCCCAGACATTAGAATATTTCAGTTATTAGATACTGACCATTCTTTCAGTTATCATTGCTTCTTGTTTAAGGTACATCCAATAAACATTTTCAAACTATTAAGATAGAAGGGTAGGAAAAGGATCCAAGGTTGAGGAAAACATCAAGTCAGGAACCCCTCAGTGGTGCTCTTTCGTTGAACTGTGCCTCCTCACCCCCATGTTGTTTCTTTTTTCTAAAGCTAGAGATCTCTTGCAGATGAGGGTCATTGTTATTTAGACCACCACAATGTCTTACCTGTTCTTGTGATCCTAAGTGGCTTTCTTTGTGTTACAGAATCCACAATATGCCTATCTAATGTGCCACTATATCTGAGTGTATTTTAGTATTGGGGGAGTAGTGCTGTCGATAGCTCTTTCTCAGTTTGTTATGGTTCCGACCCTTGCCTATCCTTTGAAACAGGCTCTCCTAAATCTTTTTGTTAGACAAAAACCATCACTAGGTATGTGGGCAAACTAAGATTATTTGGTGATGATTTCTTGGCAGAAATCTGATTTAAAGAATGAGGTAAACTATTTACCTGTCAGCATTCCGGATGCTTAGTAGGTAATTATTTGGGTGAGGGTTCAGGAGTCATGAACTTTAGTAGAATGATTATGGAAGACTAACACTTTATATAGTTTGTCTCACATGACCCCAGATAGTTCCTAATTTTGGGAAGTGTGTTTGCTGGTCTCAAGAAATTTCTTTAAATGACAGGGTTCACTATGTAGTGCAGGCAGACCTGTAATTCAGTATGTAGCCTAGACTGTCATCAAATTCATAGCAATCATCCTGCTTCAGCTACATGAGTACTGTGTGTAGCATGAATTTACAATCTTATAGACCCTTATAAAGGACACACAATCCAGATATTTTGTTTGTAAGTCCTATGCCTTGGGCACATCTAGGGCTATACTAACTTATTCTCCAGCTATGATGCCCCTCGTTATTTGATGTTTCTCCTGGCCATGGAGTTTTGGTCCATGGTGGTTTCCTCCTCCTCTCTCTTCCTCTTTTCCTTCTCTCTCTACCTATAACCCCCTCCTCTGAACCCCCAGTCCTTTCTTCCTCTACTGCCCAATCACAGGCTCTAGTCTTTTATGGACTAGTTAAATTGGGGGGAAGGTTTACATCGCATCACTTGAGTACTTGAGAATCTGCTCATTGGGGGAACCACATCTTGAGAAACCAATATTTAGCATTAGAATACAAGCAGCATCAGGCCAACCCACTACAACTGTGATAACATGTGTTTGCCTAGTAGTTTAATTTTAAAAATGGCTATTAATCTGAGAAGTGCTTTTTATGATCATTGGGTAATGCTAGTACAGAAAGCTGTAGTAAGGAGGCTAGAGAAGTGGAATACTGTGACTCCTAACAGGTATGTTGAAGCTCCACCATTTTCCTCATTTTTTTCTCTAAGGGTTCTAAAGGTAAAGAGGTAAAAAATAGTGACAGCAAAAAGCCTTTCCCACCCATAAACTTCTTAGTACTGACCCTCAAGAGCAGTAGCCAATAATGAAGTCCATTATTATTATTTTTGGGATGAAATAGTAATATATAGAAGTAAGGTTGGAAATAGCCAATTCACGTAATTCTCCAAGGTAGTTATTGTCTGTGCTGTGCCTTGGAAGTACGTTATTGGAGAAAATTTATATCTGGAGAGTGCTGTGAGTTCTGAGATCCTGTGTTCATGTCAGCACCCAGTTTGGTGGATAGAAGAGGATCAATTGTGTGCTCATTATAAGTGGTTCCCAGCTCCCACTTGTCTAATGATGGCAGTGTTGTTTTTAGGCCTTGCATTTGGCCTATTCACAGTTTAGTATTTCTCTTTCTCCTAAATAGCTAAGGCTCAATCTAGGGTCCCCTCCTTGATTAATTTATCATTTCTTACAGAAAGGGTTACATTCTAGTACAGATATCCTGTGCTTAATAATGGAAGTGTTAGCAAGTTAAGATTATTGAATCAGTTTGCAAAGTCATATTTTAAGTACAAATCTCAATAATTTTGCTTTCTACTAGGTTTAGAATTATTATTAGTAAATAATTTCTAAGGGTAGATAACTAAACTGTAAAATTATATATCAAATTTAAATATTTTGAGTCTTTATTCTGAGATTGGGTTTTGTATACTCCAGGCTACTATGGATGTACTAGAATTCCTGATTTCCTGCCACTACTTCCACTTCTCTTTCCCAGTGCTGGCATTTCAGGCTTACATTGCATATCTGCTCTATGGCTTATGTGATACTAGAGGTCACACCAAGCATACTGTGCATTCAGGGAAAGCACTCTTATGGACTGAGTTACATTCCCAACCTCTAAGAGTTTATAATTTACAGGTTGGTAGATTACAGTAACTAAATAAGCTCGATCATTTATTGTATTATATGTCCCCATTTGATTTTAGTTTTGGGATCATTTATTGTACTGACATTTGAGTCATTTCAGTTAATTCTTTGGCGTGAACATGTTGATGATAAATTATGAAGACTGACTAAGACAGTTGCAGAGTGGAACAGAATGAGTTGGGTTTCTAGACTAACTTGGGCTTGAATTGCTGTGTAACTACTTCTATGCCACATGGCTTTTGGTCAGTTTGCTACACAGTATGAGCCTTTCTTTACTCTGAGAATGAATTTTCCTTTAGGGAGATAACAATAACTGTTTTGTTGAATTTTAGCAAAGGAAGCTGAATGGAAAGGCATTGGCATGAGTCTTGCTTTTCTTGAGGAATGCATAGCCAGGAGGGAAAGTTTTCTGGTGTTCGAACCAAATGCAAGAATACAGAGTTCTACTATGCCAGCCGACTTGGGTCCAGTGTGTCTTATGGACTAAATGTACAAAGCAGATCTTGTCTTATCTTATGAGAGGATTGTGAACAGTAACTTCCACTCTAAATCTTCCTTGCTGGGATTTACATACAGTCTTTGGATGAAAGGTTTGTCATATTTGGAGATGAAAGGGATGTCTTGAGCATTGTCCTGCTTTTATCAGACTGCTGTGTATTTTAACATTACATGTAATGAATTGACATGTTGTATATGGAGGGTCAGAGGCTGGATTTTAGCTTCAGTTAATTGTGTGCCTTTATTGTTTTCTGAGTTGGTTTCTTAGCTTGTAAGGTGAAAGGTTACCATATGATTCTAGTCTGTTGCAAGTATATAGTGTTGTGACTTTACCATTATATACTGACTATAGTTTTGTATAAAATAAACAAAGATCAACAAAGAATGTGGGGTTGTTGTTGTTGTCCTTGTTTGTTTTTCTTGTTGTTTCTTGGGGGACTGTAAAGAAGGATTTTCAAAATTCCTGGTATCTCTTTTTTTAATGAATAATAAAAATTCATAAACATTTGTTTGAACCTTTCTTGAAGAAAAGTTCATAAAGTTGAAAGATTTTTTTTATTGTTGTTGTTTTTTTTTTTTTTTTCTTTTTGAGACAGGGTTTTTCTGTGTATCCCTCGCTATCTGAGAGTTTTATTTTAGAAAATATTTATGGAGATGTACTGTGTGCAGAGATCGGTGCTGGGGATGTGGCAATGGACAAAATAAATGTGATTTTTCTTCAAGTACTTGATAGACTAATGGGTTAGCTGTGAGATAAATAATTTTATTCCTGTGATAATTCATTGCTATTATAATAAATTTATTACTATTACAAGGAGACTTGCCCTTAAAAATCATGTAAAATATCATTAACACAACATGTTAATTGAACATCTCCACTGAGGTGCCCCACTCAAAGTCCATTTTCCTTTTTCTTTTTTAAAAGACAGGTCTCACTAAGTTGCCTTGGGCTCAAGTAGACATTGAACTTGTTGTCTTTTTGCCACCTCTTCACCCCAAGTGATTGGCATCATAGATTTTTATCAGCAGTCTTGGCTGAATTGAACATCTTTTACCAAGGGAGTTTCTGATTATAAATGCCATGTTTGAGAACGAATTAATTCTGAAGGGTTATTGGGATGGGTCTCAAGGGGGCTGTTAGAGACTCTTGCATAGGACCTGAGTTCGGTTTCCAGCACCCATGTCTAGGAAGCTCACTTGCTCCTGCTCTAGGGCATTTGATATTTTTTTCTAGTCTTTGAGGGCCACCTGAATGCACAAACCTCCATATAGACACACATATATACATGTAATTACAAAAAAAGTAAAAATTGGATCTTACTGAGTTTGCTCAGGTGGCTTTGAACTTGATTACAGATGGTTTTGTGCCTCAAGATCACGTGGATTACAGGAACATGGTACCGTGCTCACTGTGAAGATGTACCACTGAGGCATTAACTGTAGGCTGCTTTATTTTACTTTTAAAATGAATCATGAATATTTTTCACACAGTGAAAATATTTACATCTCCGTAAATATTTACTAAAATAAAATTCTCAAGTAGACGGCAAGGAATACACTGAGAAACCTTGTTTAAAAAGGAAAGGACCCCCCCAAATCCTTTCAACTATATGAACCTGAGGTTCAAACAAATGTTTATATATTTTTAATATTCATAAAAAGAAAAAGAGATAGTTGAAATATTGCATTTTTATTCTTCTTTTTTAATTTCTCATTCTTAACATTGGTGGCTTGCCATCTCATGATTACATAGTTTAAAGGCCACATTCATTGATGGGCCAAAACTAATTTTGTTGTTGTTGTTGTTGTTGTTGTGAGGCCTTGAAAGGCAGATAGAAGGGCTTGACATAATGGCATATGAAATAGCCTGTCAGAGAAACATACAGCAAATAGAACTGAGTCCTGGTTCTGGCTGAAATCTAAACTAAAATCCTGCTTTCAAAAACAAGTTCAATGAAAAAAGTGTGCCACCTCCCTAGTCTTTCTAGGCAATCTAGTTGGTCTTCTTGATGCTTCATTTCCTCATTTTGAAGAAGGGATTAAATATATAGACATCATAAACTGATTACAAGCTAGAAATGTTGATTATAATGATAAATATACAGTATAGAAACGTTATAGAATGGTAAATCTTACCATTTCAAATTTTCTCAAGATAAGGAGGATTGAGAGGATGGATTTAGGATGTAGCTTGCAGGATAACTTTGAAATAATAAAAGAATGGAGGCTGGAAAGCCAGCTCTTGAATTATGAATTATAAGACAGAGGATGAGAACATGCCTAATTGTAAAGGAGAGAGAATGGGGTACAGCAATGCTTTGTGATAAACTGCATATAGGAACCTTAGAAGTGGAAGATAATTGACCTTAAGACAGTTCTGGAGACTTACTTGGTTGGCATTACCATAAACAGAGCTGCAGCCACTGGGGAGAATGTTAATTTTAATCTTAGTTTTAGATTTTGTGAGAATAGTTGAAGTACTGTGTTTCCTTGGATTTGAGGTAAGAACACACTGTTTAAGTTCAAATAACATATAAGGTATTTAAAAATGCATTCTTGTGATGATGGTACAATATCATGGTCCCCTTTCTTGTAACACCCTAGACAATATCGACAGCATAGCACTCACATATTGAAGTCTTAAGAGTGCCCTGATGGGTTGCTTGCTCTTCTCTTAGCCCCTGTCCAGAATGCTTTTTGGTGATGGTGATGTGTGAAACTGATAAATAGTTCTTGTGCCAAATCTAGAACATCACTTTGGTGTTCAATTGTATAGAAGGATATTTTACAGAATTAGAGTTAGATTTTATATACACAGACTTTCTTTGCTGAAAGGCATTTACCTTTTTTTTTTTTTTTCTTTACCTCTGGACTGTTCAGATGATACTTTTAAAGAAGTACTACTTGTGAATTTTGGAGAAATTCTTTCTCAGACCTTCATATTAATTGTTTTGACTTTAAGCTGAAAAAGAAAGATATTTTAAGAAAATAGAGAAATTTTACCTCTGAAAGTATGATATAAATGCTTGTGCATTAGGGTTGATTGTAGTGTGAATGACTTGCTAGATTATGTTTAACAGAAACATGTTCCTAACACAGAGTGAAAAAGTTTCTAGTTTGCCACATTAGTTTTCTTTTTAAATTAAGACATATTTTTTTGAGTTTCTTGGCTGCACCCTTAGGTTGACTAGCCTTTCATAAAAGAATTTTTAAAACTGCATTTATTTACTTTTTAAACATTTATTTTTATTATGACTGTATAGGTGAAGGTGTCATGTAAACTATGGCTCATTTATGGATGTCAGATGATAATTTTTAGGAGTAGGATCTTTCCTCCTGTCCTGTGGGACCTGGGGCTTGAACTCAGCTTGACATGTTTGGTGACAAGCACATTTACCCACAGAGCCATCCTAACCAACTCAATATTTATAGACTTCTTTATCTATAATACATTGAAATTTTGTAGGTATATTCAAATACCAGTAGAATTTTTTTTAGTAATGATAGATGTAGATCTCTTTGTAGACTTATAGTGGACTCTTTCAAAATGTAATCATGGTTGGAAAAGACCTGTTGGTTAAAATGCAAATAGCTCCTGCTTGAATGAGTAATTCAAAGGAGAAAGGTAACAGGAGCCTTGATTGTCAAGAGTTATTGGAATTCTGGTATTTCTCCACACTTGGAGACTAACAAGATAACTTACAGTTCTATGCATGGTGACAGAAGATGTAAGGGTCAGGGACAAACGCCATAATTTCTTATAGCCCTCTAGGCAGTATGAATTCATCTCTGTGCAGTTGTTTTCATAGCATTCTTCTTTGCTCCTAAGATTCTTAGGGTGGCATGCTGAGCTTAGATGAAAGGTGCTGTTTTTTGGTTCTGCACCACAATTGAGAAAATATGAGGTTATAAGACTCCCAATTATTATGATTATTATTGATGTGAGATCTTGCTATGTTTCCCAGACTAGTCTTGAAAATACTTGGAAACAAGTATTCATATGCATCTTGGATTACTCGAATGAGCTTCCATACCCAACTAGAAAATGCTAATCTTTTTATGGAGACTGCTAGTGTGCTGGTTAGTATTTGTCAACTTGACACAAACTAGAGTCATCTTGGGAGAAGGAAACTCGTTTTAGAATTTTCCTTAGTCAGGTTGGCCAGTAGGAAAGTCTATAGGCATTTTCTTGATTAATGATTAATGTGGGAAGGCATAACTTGACATGGGGTACTGGGTTGTATATAAAAGCAGGCTGAGCAAGACCTAAAGAACAAATCAGTAAGCAGTATTTCTCCTTGGCTGTACTTTAGTTCTTGCCTCCAGGTTTCTGTGCTGCCTTCCCTTCATGATGGTCTGTAAGATACAAGATGAAATAAACCCCTTCTTTCCATGTTGCTTTAGGTCATGTTTTATTACAGCAGCAGAAAGCAGTCAGCTAGTAAATATGTCCAGTCTTTGCCTGAGGGAAACATTAAATATTATTTTAGATAGAACAGAAATACCTTTGCTCCAGAGACAGTTACTGACTATTTTAAAGGCTATCAAAGTATTCTTGAAAAGATAGTTCAGAACACCAGTGACCAATGCTTTTGCTTAGGTAAGTAGGACCTCATAAAAATGATTTGATTATTTAAGATGTGCTTTCCTTAGGTAAGTGGGACCTCATAAAAAGGAGTAATAAGGTTTGTAATAGGAGAATCAAAAGAAATACCCCTCCCCCACTGGATTCAGTGAAGGGGAGTCTGTAGGGAAAAGGCTTTGCTTCCTGTTTGTGTTTGTATCTAGCATAAATGACTTTTAGGCTGTCAGTGTCCATGAGAACAAGGGCTATTTTACTACTGTGTTCTTAGCACAGTGCTTAGAATATGGTAGGTTCCAAATAAGTATTTGTTGAATACTCTGAATTCACTATTAACTCTATAAAACTTGAAAAAAATGTACTAGGTGAAAGAAAACTGTAATTGTAGGTGTCATGCTTTGGAGGGGATCTGACAACTGGAACCTCTGGGCTGAACCTAGTTGTCACACATTTTTGTTAATGGTTGTATACTGGGGCATAGCCATACCTGTTTGTTTCAATAGTTTCATTTTCCAGAGTTGAATAGCTACAGCAGATACTGTGCCTTACAGAGCCTCAAGTATTTACAATGTGGATCATTACTGAAGCTTTTTGCCAAATGTAGTATAGAGCCATATTCCTCAATAAGATAACTAGATTGTTATAAATGTAGATGCTATCTCTAGAAGGAGGGGCAAGTGTAAGGGACAGAAAGGGACAAAAGAGTAGTGAATGACAGGAACCAAGGAGGCCTGAGCATTTTGAGGTTTTTGGGGGTTGGAAAAAAATATAATAATATAAATTTACCATTAGTGAGACATTTAGTATGTTTATTATGATCATGTTATATAACCACTATTACGTCTAGTAATATTCTGTAATATTTTCTATAACTTTAAAATGTTATTCCATTCTTATTATCTCTGGATTTCTTCATGCTGGAAATGTATAGATGGTTATGAGATATGTGGCCTTTCTTTATAGTTTCTATCACTGAGTAAAATTGTTGAGTTTTGTTTTTAATCGCTATAGAACAGCCTTAGACTGGATACATTTCTAAAGGAAAGAGGGTTATTTTGGCTCACTGTTTTAGACTGGGAAGTATAAGATTTACATTTTGTAAGGATCATATGCTGCTGTTTTAATTCCTTGAGGAAAGCAAGTTTGTGTGGATAAGAGAGATCTCATGGCAACAGAGGAAGCCAGAGAAAGCTCACTTCTGTTTATAATAATATGCTCTTGTAGTAACTAGTGTAGTCCCCCGAAATCAAGATGTCACTCATCTGTCATAGAAGCTGTCTCACTACAACCCAGACATTGTCAACTCAGCTCCACTTCCCATACTGCCACATTGAAGATATTGAGTGATAAAAATAGCAGTTATGCTTTTATGCTGTAGCATGGGTCAGAACTTCATTTCCTTTTATGGCTAAATAGTATACCACTATATGTGTAGACATGCCATATTTTGTTTATTCAATTACCTGTTGATGGTGATGTGTGTTATTCATCTTTTGACACTTGGGAATAGTGCTTTTTGAACATTCCTTTGTAAGTAACTGAGCACCTGCTTTCAGTTCTTGTTGGTATATCCCCATGGAGGAGTTACAGGACCGAGGTGTAAGGAGGCTTACTTAGTATTACAAGTGTTTCACACAGCATCAAAAAGAACTAGGCCTGAAAAGCACCTTTTGATTTGGCAAGCAGGAAGTTATTTGGAGATTTCAGGGAGTTATAGGAACAGCAGCCAGAGTAGAGTTAGTGCAACAGGTCTTAGCTCTACTTTTAAAATTTGACTGAGAATGGAGGATACTTTTTCTTCTCTTAAGGGCATTGAAGTCTACCAGAGATTAGTTATTTTTTCAGTCAGGGTCTTTGTGTGTAGCCCTGACTGATACTGAATTCTCATTCATCCTACTTCCCTCAGTACTGCGGTTACAGGAATGTGCTAGGATATATGACCCTAAGGAACACTTAGTATGTATAATGACAAGAGTAAAAAGTTTCTTTGCATTGACAGAAACAAGAGAAGAAAAGGATTCTAGAGGTCTAGTGGATTGGTCTCTGCATTAGTGCTGTTCTTTGATGAGTACTCTGCTGTGAGCTTGTGGGTACTCTCTCTGGTTATGCAGGCTCTCAGTCTGCTCTTCAGTCTGCATGTTGCCTTTATGGATCACTTTGTGAATTCATTTTGCAGCAGAGTGGTTTCCATTGCTTCCCAGTAAGTTCTTTTATTGAAACTGGGTAAAAATTAATAGGTTATAATGACTGCTGACTGTTGGGAAGGATCAGAAACTGCTTTCCAGGTCCTTTAAGAGCATGTGGAAGTAGACTAGATGACATAGGGAGGTTGTGGTAGGGAAGAAAATTTCAAGGAGGCAGAAAAGGTGCTCAGGCCATTTGGCACTAGGAACAGCAGAGATCCAGGGACACAGGCCTGGTGAGAATGCACTCCGAGTAGCTGGGGAGCAGAGAGGTCTGAGCCGAGCTCGGAAAGTACACACCCCCATTGGTTCAGGGGAGCAGGAACCCTGCCTTAGGGTCTCTGTTTCCACATGGCTGCCCATGCTTGGAGAACAGGCACTCAGGCCATATGCCACCAGGAACAGCCGAGATCCAGGGAAACAGGACAGGTACACGGGAGAGACAAGAACCAATCACCGACAACAAGACCATGTATAATCACAAACAACAAGATGGCAAGAGGAAAGCGAAAGAACTTACCTCAGGGAAACCAAACAACCTGGCAACACCAGAACCCAGCTCTCCCATCACATCAAACAGCGGAATGTCAAACACTCCAGAAAAAGAAGACGAAGACCTAAAATCATACCTCAAGACAATGATAGAGATCCGTGAACAAGAATGGTAGGAAAAGCAAAAAGAATCAAAAGCTTTTAAAGAGGAAACAAGAAAAACACTCAAAGAACTCAAAAAACTAGAGGAAAACAGAACCAAAGAGATGAAGGAATGGAAGAAGGAATTTAAAACTGAAATTGACACAATAAAGAAAACACTAAAAGAGATAACCCTAGAGGTAGAACACCTAAAAAAGAAATCAGGAGTCACAGATGCAAGCATTACCAATAAACTACAAGAGATGGAAGAAAGAATCCCAGGGGCCGAAGACAACATTGAAAACATAGACAAAACAGTCAGAGAAGATGCAAAAACCAAAAAGCTCCTAACCCAAAATGTCCAGGAGATCCAGGACACAATGAAAAGACCAACCGTAAGGATAATAGGAATAGGAGAGGGAGAAGAATATCAACTAAGAGGCACAGTAAATATCTCCAACAAAATCGTAGAAGAAAACTTCCCTACCCTTAAGAATGAGATGACCTAGAGCATATAAGATGCCTACAGAACTCCAAATAGAGTGGACCAGAAAAGAAATTCCTCCTGACACATAATAGTCAAAATGTTAAGTGCCCAAAACAAAGAAAGAATACTAAAAACAGTAAGGGAAAACTGTCAGGTAACATATAAAGGCAGACCAATCAGAATCACACCCGATTTCTCAACAGAGACTATGAAAGCTAGAAGATCCTGGACTGACATCATGCAGACCCTAGAAGAACACATGTGTCAGCCCAAGCTGCTATCCCCAGCAAAACTCTCAATCACCATAGATAAAGAGACCAAGATATTCCAAGATAAAACTAAATTTACACAATATCTGACCAAAAACCCAGCACTACAACGAATTATAGGTGGAAAACCCAATACAATGAGGGGAACTACATCCTAGTAAAAACAAGAAAATACCTAAGCAAGAAAACCAAAAGAAGAAAGACACACAGCCACGATTCTACTTCCAAAAGCAAAAATAGCAAGAAACAGCAACCGTTATTCCTTAATATCTGTTAACATACATGGACTCAAATCCCCAATAAAAAGATATAGGCTATCAGACTGGATACATAAACAGAATTCAGCATTTTGTTGCATACAGGAAACACATCTCAGAGACAAAGACAGAGTAAAAGGTTGGCAAAAAACCTTCCAAGCAAACGGCCCCAAGAAGCAAGCTGGAGTGACCATTCTAATATTGAATAATGTAAATTTTCAACCAAAAGTTATCAAAAAAGATAATGAAGGACACTTTTTAATCATTACAGGGAAATTTTGTCAGGAGAAACTCTCAATCCTTAAAATATATGCTCTAAATACAAGAGCACCCATATTCATAAAAGAAACCCCACTAAAGCTCAAAAAATACACTGCGCCCCACACAATAATAGTGGGATACCTTACCACCTCACTCTCATCATTGAAAAAATCATGGAAACAGAAACTGAACAAGGACACAGCGAAACTAGAAGAGGTTATGAACCAACCGTAATTAATAGACATGTACAGAACATTTCATCTTAAAACAAAAGAATATACCTTAGTCCCAAAACCTCAGGGCACCTTCTCCAAAATTGTCCATATAATCGGTCACAAAACAAGCCTCAATAGATATAAGAAGATTGAAATACGCCCATGCATTCTATCAGATCACCATGGTCCAAAGCTGGTCTTTAATAACGACAAAGTCAAACAAAAGCCCGAGAGCGGAACCTGGCCCATCTGCCACCCGGAACGGTGGCTCGTAGAGGCTGAGCAACTGGTGGGTGGGAGACCTGGGATGCCAGGAAGCAGAGAGATCTCTGCGGAGTGCACACGGAAAGTGCACCCCCTGCCTTGCCCTGCCCTGCCCTGCCTGATCCAGCTACCAGGAACAGAACTTTGGAACTTCTGTTCCCACCCGGCAACTCTGAGGCATAAAACAGGGCTCAACCCATCTGCCACATGGACCAGTGGAGATCCAGGGACACAGACCAGATACAAGGGAAAGGCAAGAACATATCACTGACAACAAAATGGCAAGAGGAAAGCAAAAGAGTATATCCCAAGGAAACCAGACAACCTGGCAACACCAGAACCCAGCTCTCCCATAAGAGAAAACATCGGAATTCCAAACACTCCAGAAAAGGAAGACACAGACCTGAAATCATACCTCAAGATGCTGATAGAGATACTTAAGCAAGAACGGGAGGGAAAGCAAAAAGATTCAGAAGCTTTTAAAGAGGAAACAAGAAAAACACTCAAAGAACTCAAAGAACTAGAGAAAAACAGAATCAAAGAGATGAAGGAATGGAAGAGGGAATTTAAAACGGAAATTGACATGATAAAGAAAACAGAAAAAGAGATAACCCTAGAGGTAGAACACCTAAAAAAGAAATCAGGAGTCACAGAAGCAAGCATTTCCAATAGATTACAAGAGATGGAAGAGAGAATCTCCAGGGCAGAAGACAACATTATAAACATAGACAAAACAGCCAGAGAAGATGCAAAAACCAAAAAGCTCCTAACCCAAAATGTCCAGGAAATCCAGGACACAATGAGAAGACCGAACCTAAGGATAATAGGAATAGAAGAGGGAGAAGAGTATCAACTAAGAGGCACAGTAAATATCTTCAATAAAATCGTAGAAGAAAACTTCCCTACCCTCAAGAATGAGATGACCACGAGCATAAAAGAAGCTTTCAGAACTCCAAATAGGTTGGACCAGAAAAGAAATAACTCCCGACACATAATAGTAAAAACATCAAGTGCCCAAAGCAAAGAAAGAATACTAAAAGCAGTAAGGGAAAAAGGTCAGGTAACATATAAAGGCAGGCCAATCAGACTCACACCCGATTTCTCAACAGAGACTATGAAAGCTAGAAGAGCCTGGACAGACATCATGCACACCCTAAGAGAGCACAAGTCCCAGCCCAAGCTGCTATACCCAGCAAAACTATAAATCACCATTGATGGAGAGATGAAGATATTTCAAGACAAATCAAAATTTACACAATATCTGACCACAAACCCAGCACTACAACGAATTATAAGTGGAAAACCCAATACAATGAGGGAAAATACAGCCTAGTAAAAACAAGAAAACTCTTAAACAAGAAAACTAAAAGAAGAAAAAGACACAGACACAACTCAACCCAAAAAAGAAATAATGGCAGGAAACAGAAACAACTATTCCTTGATATCTATTAACATAAATGGACTCAACTCCCCAATAAAGAGACATAGGCTATCAGACTGGATACATAAACAAAATCCAGCCTTTTGCTGCATACAGGAAACTCATCTCAGAGACAAAGACAGACACTATCTCAGAGTAAAAGGGTGGGAAAAAAAGTTCCAAGCAAACAGCTCTAAGAAGCAAGCTGGAGTGGCTATTCTAATATCGAATAAAGTAAATTTCCAACCAAAAATTATCAAAAAAGATAAGGAAGGACACTTTTTACTCATTACCGGGGAAATCTGTCAGGAGAAACTCTCAATTTTTAACATATAAGCTCCAAATAAAAAAGCACCCACATTCATAAAAGAAACCCTACTAAAGCTCAAAAAATACATTTCACCGCACACAATAATAGTGGGAGACTTTAATACCCCACTCTCTCCAATGGACAGATCATGGAAACAGAAACTGAACAAGGACACAGCAAAACTAGCAGAGACTTTGAACCAACTAGAATCAATAGATATATACAGAACATATTATCCTAAAGTAAAAGAATACACCTTCTTCTCATCACCCCATGGAACCTTCTCGAAAATTGACCACATAATTGGACACAGAGTGAGCCTCAATCGATATAAGAAGATTGAAACACTCCCATGCATCCTCTAAGATCACCATGGTCTACGGCTAGTCTTTAACAACAACAAAAACAAAAAGCCCACATACACATGTAAACTAAAAAACGCTCTGTTAAACGATTACAGGTTCAAAGAAGAAATAAAAAAAGGAATTAAGGATTTTCTAGAATTCAATGAAAACGAAAACACAACATACCCAAACCTATGGGATGCAATGAAAGCAGTACTGAGAGGAAAACTCATAGCCCTAAGTGCTTCCAAAAAGAAACTGGAGAGAGCTTACATCAGCAACCTGACAGCACAGCTAAAAGCCCTAGAACAAAAGGAAGCAGATATACCCAAAAAGAGGAGACGGCAAGAAATAATCAAAATTAGGGCAGAAATAGACCAAATAGAATCAAAAAGAACCATTGAAAAAATCAACAAAACCAAGAGTTGGTTCTTTGAGAAAATCAACAAGATTGATAAACCCCTAGCCAGACTAACTAGAGGGCAAAGAGAGAGTATACAAATTAACAAAATCAGAAAGGAAAGTGGGCACATAACAACTGAAACTGAGGAAATTCAAGAAATCATCAGATCCTACTACAAAATCTTATACTCCACAAAATTGGAAAATCTGGAGGAAATGGATAAATCCCTAGAGAGATACAAGATCCCAAAGTTAAACCAGGACCAAGTAAACCATCTAAATAACCCTATAACACCTAAAGAAATAGAAGTCATCAAAAGCCTCCCAACCAAAAAAAAGCCCAGGCCAGTCGGGTTCAGTGCAGAATTTTATCAGACATTTATTGGGGATATAACACCAACACTCTCCAAACTATTCCACAAGATTGAATCAGATGGAATACTACCTAACTCATTTTTTGAGGCTACAATAACCCTCGTACCTAAACCACACAAAGACTCTACAAGGAAAGAGAACTTCAGACCAATCTCACTTATGAACATTGATGCAAAAATACTCAACAAAATCCTTGCAAACCGAATCTAAGAACACATCAAAACGATCATTCACCATGACCAAGTAGGCTTCATCCCTGGGATGCAGGGATGGTTTAATATAAGGAAATCCATCAATGTAATCCACCATATAAATAAACTCAAAGATCAAAATCACATGGTCATCTCACTAGATGCTGAGAAAGCATTTGACAAAAATCCAACACCCCTTCATGTTAAAAGTCCTGGAAAGAACAGGAATCCAAGGTCCATACCTAAACATATTAAAAGCAATATACAGTAAACCAACAGCGAACATCAAACTTAAAGGTGAGAAACTTGAAGCAATCCCACTAAAATCAGGGACTCGACAAGGCTGCCCACTCTCCCCCTATCTATTCAACATAGTACTGGAAGTCCTGGCTGGAGCAATTAGCAAAAGGAGATCAAGGGGATACAAATCGGAAAGAAAGAAGTAAAAACATCACTATTTGTAGATAACATGATAGTGTACTTAAGTCACCCCAAAAATTCCACCATAGAACTTGTACAGTTGACAAACAAGTTCAGCAATGTGGTTGTATTTAAAATTGACAAATCAGTAGCCTTCCTCTATTCAAAGACAAACATGGAGAAAGAATTTAGGGAACAGATATCTTTCACAATAGTCACAAACAGTATGAAATACCTTGGTGTGACTCTAACTAAGCAAGTGAAGGACCTGTACGACAAGAACTTCAAACCTCTAAAGAAGGAAATGGAGAAAGATCTCAGAAAATGGAATGATCTCCCATGCTCATGGATTGGAAGAATTAACATTGTAAAAATGGCCATCTTACCAAAAGCAATCTACAGATTCAATGCAATCCCCATCAAAATTCCAACCAAATTCTTCATAGAGTTTGAAAGAGCAATGTGCAATTTCATCTGGAATAACAAAAGATCTAGAATAGCGAAATCCATCCTCAACAACAAGAGAACATCTGCAGGTATCACTATCCCTGACCTCAAGCTATATTACAAGGCAATTGTGCTAAACACTACATGGTACTGATACAGAGACAGTTACATGTATCAATGGAATAGAATAGAAGATCCAGAAATGAGCCCTTACATATATTGTCAGTTGATTTTTGACAAAGCAGCTGTAAGCATTCAATCGAAAAAGGACAGCTTCTTCAACAAATGATGCTGGTCCAACTGGCACACAGCATGCAGAGAATGAAAATAGACCCTTTCTTATCTCCTTGTACAAAGCTCAAGTGCAAGTAGATCAAAGATCTCCACATTAAACCAGGTACACTGCAATTATTAGAAGAGAAAGAAGAGAAAACCTTAGAACACATAGGCACAGGAGAAAATTTTCTGAACAGAACACAGATGACTAGTGCTCTTAGGTCAAAGATTGGCAAATGGCACTGAATGAGATTGCAAAGTTTCTGTAAGGCTAAGGACACTCTCAAGAAAACCAAAAGCAGCCAACAGAGTGGGGAAAGATCTTTACCAACCCCACATCAGATAGAGGCCTAATGTCCAAGGTATACAAAGAACTCAAGAAGCTAGACACCAGAGAATCAAACAACCCTATTAAAAATGGGGTACAGAGCTAAACAAAAATTTCTCAATTGAGGAATATTGAATGGCTGAGAAGCATCTATGGAAGTGCTCAACATCATTAGCCATCAGGGAAATGCAAATCAAAACAACCCTCAGATTCCACCTCACACCAGTCAGAATGGCTAAGATCAAAAATTCAGATGACAGCAGATGTTGGCGAGGATGCGGAGAAAGAAGAACACTTCCCCACTGATTTTGGGGCTGTAAACTGGTACAACCACTCTGGCAATCAGTCTGGTGATGCCCCAGAAAATTGGCCATAGTACTACCTAAAGACCCAGTTATTCCACTTCTGTGCATTTACCCGAGATACTACAACATACAACAAAGACACATACACCACAATGTTCATAGCATCTCTATTTATCATAGCCAGAAGCTGGAAAGAATCCTGAAGTCTTTCAGTAGATAAATGGATATAAAAATTGTGGTAAATTAACCCAATGGAGTTCTACTTAGCCATCAGAAAGAATGACTTAAGGATATTCTTAAGAAAATGGATGCATCTAGAGAATATTATCCTGAGTGAGATGACCCAGTCACAAAAGAGCAGACATAATATGCAGTCACTGATAATTGGATACTAATCCCAGAAAGCTCTGAACACCCCAGAAACAACTCACAGACTGTGTGAAGTTCAAAAAAATAAAAAAAAATGAAAAGAAAAAACCATCATGTTTAGTCCTTATACACCAAGAAAACTTTGACTAATTCCAGGTTACATCTTGTTTTACATGTACTTTATGCTCATTGTAACTAGTAAGATCTTAATGCACATTATCAAACCTTAAAAAAATGCCAAGCAATGACAAAAATGTATTTGTATACTTTTTTGCAAAAAAAAATCTGTACATTTATTTTTGGTTTTTAAAATAACGTTGTTCAATTAAAAAAAAAGAAGTAGCACTAGGGATAAGATATTTCTTGAGATATTGCGTTTTACATCTGAGAAAATGAAAATGACAATGAAAATGAATGAACGAATGAATGAATGAGTGAATAGGAATCCTGAATGTCAGTAGCTTCCAGTTTTTAAGTAGGCAGGTTTTAAAAGTATAGTGTCCAAGTGTGAAACAATTAAAAATGAGAGCGTAATGAAGGAAATATTTTTTGTTTTCAGTCCTTTCGTTAAGAGAATATTTCATTCACTAAGGTATAATAAAGACATGTTTGACCACTAGGTTCTAGTTTTAGCTATGTAAATTGATCTAATAACTTTTTGGTATCTTGTCAAAGAATGGATTAAACATATATCATAGGTTCTCCATTAGTGTGTAAAGTACATTGGAACCATCTCACTGCTTGTTTGCTGAGAATAAAAAGTAAATAATTCACTTCACTGAGTCTCAGAACCCTCGTAAAGATTTCCTAGGGATCTTGTCTAAAATCTCTGGTGACATTTTTTTAGATTGCACAAAAAACATCAGCTTATGCATATATGACCTTGAGTAAATAGAGCTCAGTCCTATGTACTAGGGCTTTCTGGAAGGGCACTTTGTATATATAATACTTCATCCTTCTGGAGACTTTGATACTGAGCACCTTCCATGTGCTTGGGAAGCATTACATGGCTGATTACTTGGGTTTCATGTTTTCTCCTCTGTCATGCCAGGCATACTCTACATGATCTTGTCTTATGATGGTCATAAAACTAGTAGATTCAGGAGCCCCATTGAGTCCTTCTAGTTCTGATTCTGCAGCTATGCTAAGAGTATGAATATGCATGCAAGGACAATTCAAACTATTGTGATGTTGTGTTATGAAACTGAAATAAAGATTTAGGGTGCTTCTAGGAAATGACAAATTTCGTAATTTTGACCATGGGCTTTTGTACTCCTCCCCATACCTTTTTAAAATGCTTTTGATGTAGACATCTAGTTGATTTTATTGCATAGTAACCTGTGATTATATGTTCTCCGTGCCTGGCTTTAAAAATGTTAAAAAATGGAGTAGGGAAAGTATTAGTATACTTTTCTTCTTTCAGCTTTTTAATAGAGTATAGTATAACATATCGTAGTAGTTTCAAATTTCTTTTTTTCATCTATCTAGCTATTTTGACTAGTTTAGGGAATTTTGAGTTATCTTAATTTGTATAGAGCTCTCTATCCATTTAAATTTATTGGTGCTGAGCATGTAGGTTTCAACCTCTTTAAATATAATTACAAGCTTGTACTTTTGCCAGGCTTAAGAGAATTTGGCTTTAACCATTGTGAACTAGATAATATTTTAAAAGAAATTCTTAAATATAGACCAGGGAAATGATTGGAAGCCCAGCTGAAATCTTAGGTTTACTGTGTCAGGCACAGTGGCTAGACAGGTGCTTAAGGGTGAGTCTAGGAAACCTGAAATTATTGTTTAGCTCTTTAAAAAGTGTAGATCACTTAGCCTTTATGAGAGTTATGTTTCCCCTCCATCATCTCTAGAAATATACATTTCAGGAAATGAATATAAATATATATAGGGAATAAAGATATCTAATTGTCTTTTAGCCTTCTAAGGTTAAAATTTATAGCATGCATGATATAATCTAAATTTTGTGGGACATTGATGTGGATTAATAGTCACTACTTTGGTTTGGGAGAAATTATAGGATGACTCTTGATGGACCGTGCAGAGGAAATAAGTTGTTTGCTCTGCTGAGAAGGCAGATGAAGGCTGCTATGGGAGAGGTGGCTGGAACTGCAGGGACAGAGGCTGTTTATCATGTAATGTAGGGAGGAATTAGTCTGGGCTTTACAGAGTGGAGGTCCATGCTGGAAAATAAGGGTGCTGTGATATTCTCCCCAGGAAGAACAACCAACTATGCTTTGAAAGGTTATCTTTGTTATGTGAGTTTTTTTTTTTCGTTTTTCAGATTTATTTTTATTTATGTTTATGTGTCAAAATGAGTATATGCTGGGAGTATATTCAGATTCCTGGGAGCTGGAGTTAGGTGGTTTGGAGTTGTATAATGTCGGTAATTAGGGACTGAACTCAGGTGTTCTAGGAGAGCAGTAGAGCTCTAACCGCTGAGCCACCTCTTAAACCTCAACTCAACCACTGTTTTAAATTATGTGTGCTGAGTCATCTTTTTAGGGTTATAACTTAACAATTTTTGTGTTGTATTTAGTTATAAGAAGATTGGTTGAGTTAATAGACAAAGGATCTGTTTCTGGTGTTTGAACCCTTGTCCAGAGAGAAATCCTAAGGACTAGATGAATATATGATCTTTGACTTCAGTATTTTCTGAGTACCTTGAACAAATTTCTGAATCTCTGTATACCATCCTTTACCTATAGCAACAAGTAAATAAGCCCGAGTTGTACTGGGAGTGAACATGCCCCATATGACTGTGATTAGAAAATGGGAACACTAACATCTGCCATTTTGGGGTTTCTAGTGTACTAGGCTTTATGCTAGCTTGTCCTACCCCTGACATTCCCTTTATTCTGCAGCTCACATTTTTTTCTAAGTATTTTTTTATGGTTAATAGAATACATAGACATAGAAGCCATGCTAGTTATGACTACTTGTATTTGATGTTATCTTAAACTGGCCTTGGATACTAGGAACCAAACCCAGGTAAGAGCAACAAGTGATCTTAACTATTAGCTGTTTTTCCTTTTTCTTTGGAGCCATTTTGCCCATTTAATGAAGGGCTCACCTTGCTGGGCATAGAGGTGATTACCTGGTAATTCTAGCACTTCGGCTGCTGAGGCAAGACATCTCTAGTCTAGTGTGAAGTTGTATGACATTTATGTTGATATGGTCTTGCTGATTATATCAAAGTAAAGCCAAGAACTCTTAGGCCAATATCTGCCATCCTTGTTTCTTTAGAAAAAATTTTAAATTGTTCTTCTGTTGCTAGGATTGGTACACACATTTTCTCTAGGTTTGGCACTGAAAGAAAGACCTGAGGAATTGCCTGTTTTCCTTCTACTTCTTATGTCACAATATGGACTCTAAACAGGCCTGGGTCAAGTGTTGACAAAGGTTTTGCACAGCCCTGTCTTGATTCTGATGAGCATGTGTCCTTTACCACCTTTCTTATGAATGCAGCATAGAACTGAGAAAATGAAAACTTGGGAGACCTATATCAGATAGTGGCTAGTGTTCTCTGCAACAGGGTGTGTGTGTGTGTGTGTGTGTGTGTGTGTGTGTGTGTGTGTGTGTGTGTCCTAAGGGGATCTGGCCCTGTCTTTTTCCTTGCTGTGTGAACAGTAAGATTTAGCTGCCATTGATGTAAAATTCCAAGGCAGTAGTCCTGTCCTGCTCACCTCAGCCTTTCGGTCCCAGTATGGCTAATACTCATTCATTTGCCCTCTCCGTCTAGTCCCATGATGGGCATTTTCTACTGAGCTGGAGTACCCCTCATTTTATTCTTTGGAAATCTCTGAAATGCTTCACCAGAATAAGCTGTTTCTCAAGATTTGTAGCTCATTCCTAAAGAAAACTTTGCTTTTCTTTTTGGCGATTTGACTGTTGACTCTAGTCCTTTCCAGAGAAAAGAAAAGTCACCCTTTGCTGAAGAAGTAGGTATTATTACTGTCTAGAATTGGATATATGTTTTGAAGTAGATCTGGAATATTTCCCAAGTGCTTCTTCTAGAGTCAGCAAGTACCAGTGAAAGCAAAAGACCACAGGAAAATGAAGGCACCAGGGCCTGGGAGTCAGGGAAACCCCACCCAGAGAGCTTTCCCCAGACCTGGCCATTGCTCCTAACACTACCTCCTATAGCTAAATTCAAATGTTACTTGTTTTTAATGGCTTAATGTTAATTCAAGTGAAATGATGTGGAAAATAAATGGTTCAGTTTTTATTTTAAATATCCAAATAGTGTAAAGCAGTTTATCTGAAGACTACATTTCCAGAGGTTCATAGTCTATACCTCCATTGTTTGTGCAGAACTTATGATACTTTTGTTGTTGGGAATATTGTTCTGGCATATTTTTCTGTTTTGGTTATTGAAATTACTGTATTAATTTGGTTGATTAAATTTATTTATACAGTAATGCTAGATTTTAGCTGAATTTTATTCTTATAGATAGTTACAGGTTAAATTTTGACTCTCATGTACACATATGAATCATGATTTCATAGTTCCTATAGTTCCAACAAATTTTCTCTCTCTCTCTTTTTCTGAGATAGAGTTTCAGATGGCCTACTTCATCACCCTCAAATTAGCTATGCAGCTAACTCAGGGTATTCTTGAACTTTCAGAATTTGCAAGTTGCATTCCTGGTCTCTACTGGAGAAGAATCCTAGACTTCCCTAGAAATCAGGATTCTGAATCTAAGATCAGTTTGATATAAAATCAAATGGAAGTAGTTTTTTCTACCTATGGCTTCTAAATCTGTTCAGTCAGTTAACCATGGAAGGAACAACAACAACAAAAAATATCTGTACTGAACGTGGACACCTTTCCATTGTCACCTACACAAGGCAACACAACTACTGAGACAGCATTTTCTTTGCAGTAGACATTGTAAATAAACTGAAGTTAGATTTAAAGTATACAGGAATATGTGCTCAGCCTGTGCAGATACATTATTTTATATAAGGGGCTTAATCATGTGTGTGTGTGTGTGTGTGTGTAGTGTCTTGAAACAAATTTCCTGTAGAAAACAGAGTATGCTATATGTGCTTGGCTAGTACCTACATGTTGAAAAACAAGGGCCCTTTACTCCAGGAGGGTTAAAGAGGGACAGGCTCATATGGCCAAGGGGCAAGGTTCTATCTGGATTTCTCCACTGAATTTTCTGTTCTCGAAAAGCTTTACTTTGGAAAGCTTTGGTAAAGGGTAACAGTGTAAATCATGCACCACTGACCTGTTCAGTATTGTACTTCCATTTCTTACAGGACACTATGTTGGTCTCCTTTACTAATTATTTTTCTTCCTTCTTTTTGTCATCCCCACTTTGCCTTTCTCCCTTTTAGTCTCCCATATCTTCTCCTCATCCTGTTAGGCCTTCAGGAATTGATGTGGTACAGCTTATCATCTGGGGGTGGAATTTACATGCTATGAAGTATCAGTGACTAGAAAGCTGTAGTGGCAACCTTGCCTTCTTTTGGTCATAATGCTTCAGAACAGTTTATGCAACAAACACTAGAATTTTGTCTTAGTAGCCCCAGAAGGAACATTTATGGTGCTTGTAGGACAAGGTCCAGATGGAAACTGGCATTTTCATATCACCCTTGAATCATTTCCTTGTTCTGTTCTGTATTAGGGCTTTGTGACCGTTCCCTTCTGATTCCCATTTCCTGGACTACTGTAGGTGCTTTTATAACTCCTTTGTTCTATACTATTGATTATCAGTGTTGGTATAGCAAACACTGGTCTGGATACAAGCTGGAAAATCTAAAGGTTAGCAGATGAGTCATCATTTACACAAGACAGCATAGTGCCCATTAAAATGAACATCAGAAGAGGGCTGTGGGGAAAGTGCAGTTGTAATGGTGGAATCTAACTTTCCTGTCTGAGTTTTTTTTCTTCCTTCCTTCCTTCCTTCCTTTCTTTCTTTCTTTCTTTCTTTCTTTCTTTCTTTCTTTCTTTCTTTCTTTCTTTCTTTCTTTCTTTTTTTCTTCCTTCCTTCCTTCCTTCCTTCCTTCCTTCCTTCCTTTCTTTCTTTCTTTCTTCCTCCTTTTTCCTCCTCCTCCTCCTCCTCCTCCTCCTCTTGTTCCTCCTCCTCCTCCTCCATGGTGAATTTTGCATGTTAGTTTACTCTGATCCAGAATTCTCTTCCTGAAGATGTGGCTATAATTTGCGAGGAAGATTCAACTATCTTTCCTCTGCAAACCTAGCTAAGCATGCTTTTATTTAGGTACGATGTTAATCATCAAATGCTATACTACAGAATTATTCTATTTTGCCATTTCTTATGTGACATAGTACCAAACTTGTATACGGAATAGTTCTCACTGTTAATTTCTTTGTCTCATAACTATAAACTTGTATATAAAATAGTTAAAAACTAGTCAACAAATTCTTTTGAGAATAATTCCTTTTATAAGAACATTTATTTAGTCTTTAAGTTTGAAGATAATTAGGTTGCAAATAGGAATAGTTTGCCACTTTCTGACATTCATTGGATTCCCAACATCATAACTTAAACGAAAGTGCAAAGTTGTCTATATCTGATGCCCATAGGTCATTGTTGCATTGATGGTCATTGTTGTAATTTAGAAATCTCTGTTCTAAAAGTGGAGCTAAAATAGAGTTCAGAGCTCTAGCATTTGTGTCAATAAGATTGCCAGGGTTATATTTACTCAAGTCTCTCACCAGCTTTTATTTTACAACCTACAGTCTTTAATCATAATGACCACTTCCTTATATCTTACTGTATTTGATTACATTTCCCAGCACACCTTACAATGTTATCATATAGGATTATCAGTTACACTTCATGCTGAAGCAGTCTTAACTTGTATTTTACTTGCTTTGTTGGCACCTCAAGTCAATGATGGATATTTCCCCCCCTTGATTGTTCATTCCTGACTGGGTATTTTTCTATCTCATTGTCTGTTTTCTCCTTGTGTTTGAAGGTGGGCACACTCCAGTTTCCTATTCCCAGCTCTATGCTCTGTTTTGTTTCTGTGTGTATAGCTTCAGTCTGCCTCTCTTGTGAATACTTAAGTACTGCCCATAGACTAAGTTTGTTTCTAAGTTTAAGACCCTTTTTGAAATTCCTCAATGTATCTATGAAGGTATTTCCTGCTCCACAAATTCAAAGACAAACTAGTCCTTCTATGCTCTATTGTTTTCCCTTATCCTAATGCAGAGTAGCACTATTTTCCAGCCAGAGTATAAACGTATGGAGTGAATTCAGAGCGTCAGTTCTCCAGAGAAACAGAACCAGTAGACTGTATACATCCAGAAAGAGAGGTTTATTTTGAGGGGTTGGTTTCTGCAGTAGAGGTGGGGGTAGTGTGGAAAGGGGATGGCTGGCATGCTATTCACCCAAGAAGGACTTGCTGGGGCAGCCTCCTGTTTTTTTGGAACCCTTGCTTCTCTAGTTAAAACCTCTCACTTGAGTTGTCTGCTGAGGTAAATGATAAACCTTCTCAGCATTATCTAGGCTGGTGTTGAACCAATGGTTTGGGTATAATAGCCTAGCTAAGTTGATATACAAAGTTAACCATTCATTGTTGTCCTCCACTTTGCCATGGTCTTATTTCTGGCCAAGTTGCCCTGAGAAGTACTATGGTATCCTGTGTATCCTGTGGCCACCTGGAAATCTTTCACCTTTGCCTGCCCTGCCCTTTTCAGGCATTATAGCATTCCTTTTTTTTTTTTTTTTTTTTTTTTTTTTTTTGTTTTTTTTGTTTTTTGTTTTTTGTTTTTTGTTTTTTGTTTTGGTTCTACTTGAAATTACCGATGTTGCAGTTACCTTGCTGTAATCATTGTGTTTCCTTGCCTTCACATTACATATGCCTCAAGGGCAAATCTTTTCTGTTTACATTCACCATGCAGTCAGCAGAGTGGGATGCCTGATACTTGTGTAATAAGTGAGTGAATGACTGAATGGGGTGCAAGTTCAAAAGGCCTGAGGCAAGACCTGAATGGAAGCTGTGGAGGAGAAAGGCAGGGTTTTTGAAGTCATTTTGAAGTTAAGGCAGAGTGAGCTGTAGGTTCCATGGGGGCCAATGTTGATAGGTTCCCAGGGAAATAGTTGTGTTTCTATTAGAGAGGATCAGAATGAGCCCCAAGAATCTCTGTGCTTGGTCCTATAGCATACTTCTTCTACAGGATTCTGGTTAGTGACTTACAGATAACTAGGGCTGTTAGTGCTGTTAGTTTCCCTAACTTCAAAGGTCAGTGAGTTCGGTGTTTTCTGCCCACCAGCCCATGCTGAACCTTGCCCACTTGTTTTTCCTTTCTGTGGAAAATAACACAGGTGGAACAACCTATGATTTTTACATTTCCTGTTGTGAACGCTGGTCCCATTATGGCTCTTAAGCTTTCAGTTTCTTGTTTTGTCCTTAATTAAGGAGCTGCCTTTTAAAGTGGCAGCACCAGATTCCTTTTTGCTCTATTGATAGTGACTACAGTTTGAAGTTTCTTTTCATTCTGCTTGTCACTATAAGAAACTAGTTTGTTTAGTTTATTTAGCATTTCCATAATGTGAATAAGTTTTTTGTTTTTTCCTCTCATACTTTACAGCTCACCAATTGTATTGCTGAAAAACATTTTAGTTTATTTCATTTAATTTTTGAGAAATTTAAAAGTGAATACTATCTTTACATCATTCCCATCCTCTTTTCCCCTTTCAATTCCAAATTCTGTGTCCTTCCTGTTCCTCGAATTTATAGATCCTAGTGTTTAATTGTTACGTATATTCATTTAGAAATTTATAAACCATACTCCTGAGTTCCTTTAGTGGATTGGACTCAGGGCTTCACATATGGTAAGCCTGTGTTCTTCCACTGAGGTATGTTTCCTAAACCCCAGAAATGCCAGTCTTTGTAGTGACCTCACAGCTTTTGTCTCCTTGTTAAACATAAATTTGGGGGCATGCAGTTTTCAGGGAATATGTAAATTCTTTGAGGTGGTCTTTTAGATGCTTACTATTTGGAGCCATGCTTCCTCTAAGTTTGGGAGAATGGTAAGTTGTCAACAAGCAAATGTTCATATGCATTCGTTTTTAAGTCTTGGAGGAAGACCTTGAACTCCAACTTTCCCAAGTAGAAAATAACTAAACCTAGAGCCACAGAAGTCAGTAGTTGAGGTCTCGCTGTTTCATAATTGAATCCATATGCTTTGAAAAGCCATGCTTGGGCAGGCAGGCCTTTACTTTATCACTCAGAAAATGTCATCTCTAGTTGGCTTTATAATCAGTTGAATTACAAAAATGGTAACACAGGTTCTTAATGAAAAATAAGTGGGCACTATAACATTACCTTCACATAGCTTCACTATATTTATTTAATAGAAAGAGCTATATTGTAATTCAAAAGGGATGGGTTAAATTACTGCCCATTGTTGAAATGTCAGTTAAATTTTAGGTGATTTTACTGGGAAAAGTGACAGGAAAGTTATAGCTTTCAAATAACTTTGTATTAGGGTTTTTAGGAGAACTTAATTGTGGTCAAGTCCACTATGGGTAACCTAAATGATGAGAAGTCATGAACCTAGTGAGCCACCCTTTAAAAAATAGAACCAATATTTTTTAGGACTTTAAATTCGGTAGTGGTTTTCTAGACTAAGTTTTTTCCTTCTACAGCATGGATTATTGTGGGATGCTAACATGAAAGCATTTTTCCTTTCCGGTTTGATGTATCTCTTGGGAGCTTTACAACTTTTCCCATTACATTTGGTGGTGGTGGTGGGGTCTCTCTAGAGAGGGTGTATGTGTGTGTGTGTGTGTGTGTGTGTGTGTGTATTTAAAAAAACATACCAGACAGATAGATACTACTATTGAATTGACCTTGTTTAAAATTAAAATTCAAATTAAAGTACCCAGCTGGGGAAACCAGATACTCAAATTATGATCTTGTGGGGACATTTTGTATTTAAACCTTAGTATCAGAAATGAGGACTCAGGAGAAAGCCAACTATGCCATATCATGCCATAGTCATGTTGCTTTCTATCTCTCTTTGGAATGATAAAACCTCTCTCAAATATTCTTTAATGACTTCCTTTTTCATTTCATTGGTACATATTGAACAACCTGGCCTTTCCTAACCCACCCATTTAACAGTCACTCCTGGGTGGGAACTGAGAGCTGCACTGGGGTAGAATGGTTAAACATACTGGAATTTTGTTGGAAAGCCTCATAGTCACAAACCCTGACTAATAGTTTGTGTAATAATAACTATATTTCTTAAGCATTTTCCATGTGTCAGGCTGTATTCCAAGTTCCTTTAATCTTTCCCCTACTATACTAAGCTAGGTACAGAAATAGGCAGGTAGAAGTGCATTTGACTAGCTTTGAACTATAGACCTGGGATTCCAACCCTGAGTTTATATCCCCCAAATGCAGCCCATAGAAAATAGCAAGTACGGTAAATTGGAGGTAGAAAACTCAGTTCTGTGAAACTCCTTTTACTTTATAGAACACAAGAAGTATTGCCTTTTTCACTGATTATATGACAGAGTAGGCTATGAGTCTATGCTTTCTTGTGTTTCTGGGTTCTTAGGCTCTTGAGTTTTGACCTTGTGCTGGTAGCATGCGGCCAAAGCTGAGATCTGTGATCACCTGCTTTCTCTGTGATTCTATAGTAATGTGTACATAATGCGATAGTATGTTTAAGGTAGGTTTTTCCCCAGCCTCTTAATTTACTGTGTTCTTTAAAAAAACACCCCACCTATCCTGTTTTTAGAAGTTTTAATAAATATATGCTTTATTTTTATAAATGTTTCTTTTTTAATAACAATTGTATTTATTTTTCTTTTTTCCCCTCATTTCATGTGTGTGTGTGTGCATGTGTGTGTGCACGTGCTCATGAGCACATGTATGTATGCAGTATGTATATGATACCACAGAACTTATGTACATGTCACAGGACAACTTTCAGGAGCCAGTTCTTGTTCTCTTCTGACTCAGGTTGTCAGGCTTACATGGTAAGCTTTTTTACCCTCTGAGTCATTTGTCATGCCTAATGAAGTTTTTCATATATTTAATCTTTTAATCGTGATAATATTGTGTGTGAAGTATGTATTAGATACAGGATTCGAAGCATGTCTTTTAATCTTTTCCTTAGTGTTTGCAGCCTTTCAGATTGCATTTGTGTTGACAACTGCAGTTGTGAAACAGTGGACTAATGGATAGCTCTCTGCTGTGTAGGACTGCTCCCCCTAGAGGGGGAAGATGAGCAACTCAGTCAGTTAGTCACAAGAACAGAGGAAACAAACCAGGAGTTCTATGGCTCAGACTTGATTTTATTCACTTGTAGCATCTTCTTCCATGTAGCTCTCTGGCTCATTGTGAGGCTACCAGTGTTTCTTTACCCAGAGCCCTCCTGTCATATACATGCTCTAGATGTCTGCAATCATTTAAAATAGTGTTTATTTTAATACCAGAAAATTAGGAAGTAATATCAAGAGTAGAAAGTTATATAAGATATGAATATTGAGCTGTATTATTTGTTTAAATATTTTCTATAATATCTAGTAGTCAGTTGGAGAAAGAGGAACACAATAGTTGTAGAAATGAAAGTCTAAAATAGTGAACTCAGAGCAATAGCAGTGGCTTCTTCACTAAGCTTGAGATAAGATTCCCATTCTTGTCTTGGGTGCTGGCTTAGATAAGCACTGTTGCTAGCAGCCAGTTGCTGGATCCTTAACAGCAGACAGTCTTGCCACAATACTTATACCCTCATTTCTCCTCAAATAAGGAGAGGATAGTGAGTTTTCTGATACGTTTCATAATGTCCTTACTGTAGTACAGGCTTAAGGATCAGTGATATTTAACATTAGTGTGCAGGTTTTACTTAAAGAATCATAAAGTATGGTTTAAAATTAGAGTTTTTGTGTTTCTATATCTTGGAATAGTGTTTTCTGGTATGTTTTTATTTCCCTTTGGGCAGTAGAGATGTACCAATTTTGTTTCCATAAATTTGTGCTAGAATGTTTTGATTAATATGTAGAGAGCTCCTCCTGAGCATCCAAGGACCAAAGATTCATGGACAAAAATTTACCATTATCACCTCTATGTTGTCCTGTAAAGTTGTAGGACAGTTGTATAGTCACCATGCATGATACTCTATGACTGTAAGTGTGTACATTGGGGATAGTAGCTTGTGTTTAAAGATTGGCCAGTGATTTGATAATTATTCTTGAGTGAATTATTTAACCTTTCTTTGTGACACTTTTGTCATTTCTGAAATTTGGGCTAAGGACTGCTGATAAACTAACCATGTTATTCATTTGTGGTATCCTGGAGACAGAACTGGCTTACTGAAAATGGAGTCCTTAATGATCAGGGAAAGGGAGTGTCTGCCTTTCTTGCTTCATCCTGCCAAAACATTTTGCATGTCTGGACTATGACTGCCTCATAAAATTAGCAAGTGCATATATATTCAGCTTCTTGGTTATTCACATCCTATTTAACTAATTATTTAAATATTGTACTTATGCATAGGTATGTGTATCTGTGTGTCTGTGTGCTGGATATGAGCGGATGAACATGTATGAGGCCAGAGGAGGTTGGAGGATCCCCCAGAGCTGGAGTTATGGGTAGTTTGAGCTGCCCAAGCTAGGGTGCCAGGTCATTTGGGAGAATAGCAAGCACTCCTAACCACTGATATATCTTTCCAGACCTTGAAATCCCATTTTTAAAAACAATAGTGTTCATTTTTATCTCCCCTGAGAAATTTATTGGTATAACAACAACCTGGAAGTCCTTAGAAAATTGCCCGTATCATGTAACCTTTCCAGAAGAACCTTCCAATGGATAGGACTTCTCTTTAGAGAAGAAGCAGTATGTGAGACTTCCTTATTTTATACTATGATGATATATTTAAAGGCTCTTGGGGATGTATTTATTCTTCCAACAAATATTTACTGAGCATTTGCTAGGTGCTAGAAACAGTTCCAGAAATAATGGTAGCAAATTAAGGGATAGTTTAAATTTGAAGTAATATTTGTAAGTTTTATTGTACTTCTAGACCTAGAGCTGATAGCAAGTAAGCTCAGTATTTTATTTTCCTCATGACATGGACAACCAGTGAGTTGTTTACTGTTCTAGTTAGGATTACAATTAGTGTACTGAAACACCATGACCAAAAGCAACTTAGAGAAGAAAGGGTTTATTTCACTCACAGTTCCATAGAACAGTTCATCACCAAAAGCAGTCAGGGCAGGAACTTACCCAGGGCAAGAACCTGGAGGCAGGAGCTGATACAGAGGGCATGGAGGGATGCTGCTTACTGGTTTGATTTACATGGATTGTCTAGTCACATTTCTTATAGAATCCAAGAATAGAAGCTCAGGGATGGCATCATCTACCATGCACTGGACCCTCCCGAATTTATCACTAATTAAGAAAATGCTGTTCAGGCTTGCATATAGCCAGAAATTATGGAGATATTTTTTTAAATGAGGTTTTCTCCTCTCAGGTGACTTCAGCTTATGTCAAATTGACATAAAATTGTTCAACACACTTACTGTTTATCCTTTCTTCTCTGTAAACACAATTACTATATTACTATTGTTATCATTGCCATCGTCATCATTAGCAATCATTGTTTGGAGATCTGATCATACTTGGTTAAAAGATGGCAGTTTTCAGTTTCTTCAATAGCTATTGTTAGTTTATGCTGAATTTGGGTTAATGATTATAAGAGAAAGTATTTTATAAAACTTCTGGAAAAAGATGTTAGATTTGCCTTCTTTTATCTTCTTCTCTTGCTACTTGGCATATGGTTGGAATTTCTCAAGCTCAGGATTAGGTACTCTGAGGCTAGAAGATAGAAAGATAGTCTCTGATAATTTTTGACCCAGGGATCAATAGCTCTGTACTGGCCAATTACAGATTTCTTTATATGGCTCCTGTTGAATTCTTATAGATAACTACCTAATTTTTCAAGAGCAAGCTTCTGTTTTCTTTTTCCCTTCTCCTTCCCTCCTTCCTTCTTCCTTTTATGTTTTGTTTTTTGAGACAGGTTTTTTTTTTTTTTTTTTTTTTTTTTTTTTTTTTTTTTTTTTTGTGTAGCTGTAGCAGCCTTGGTACTCACTATGAAGACCAGGTTGGACTTGAACTCACAGTGATCTGCCTGCCTCTGCCTCTCAAGTGCTGGAATTAAAGGCATGTACCACCATGTGTGCAATGTAGGCACCTATGTTCATGGCTCTTTCCAATCTCAAAGCATGACTGAATCTTCCCAGTCAGCTGATTCTGGGAGTAGGGTTTTGTAATGCACTCTTTTTTTCCCCTTATGATCTTGGTAGTTTGGTAGTGTCATTTCAGATTGCAAGTAAAGAAGTGTTCAGATTAATAATGGATTGTCAGCTGGATTGCTCCTAAGCAAGCATGATACCAAACATTATATATTGGAGTCTAAGCTGCTGTACTCTTCCAGATCAGCAGCACTGGCACAAACCTAGGGATTTCTTAAGAACTTCAAGGCTGTTCTTCAGACATAGTGAATTAAAACTCAGAGTAGTAAACGCAATTTGTGTCTTAATGAATAGTTTGGATGTTGGCTAACATTTAATAACCACTGTTGTGGTGCAGAGATGTAGATTATTGATAAAACATTTATTTGCCCAGCATCTAGAAGGCTCAGTTCCTAGCATTGCAAAACAAATAAGCAAGCAGGCAAGCAAGCAAACAAACAAAGCATGCAACAAACAAAAAATAAACCCATTATCACCACCACCTTTTCTCCCTCCTCCTCTATTAACACAATAGAAAGCATTGCTATTCAATCTTCTACATTCAGAGACTGTGATATGTGCACAGCTAGAGAACAGTGGTTGGGGCAGTTTGAAGGTGCTGAGAAGGAGTATTCAACTGAGTTCAACTTGTTTCTCCATATTTATTACTAAACAGATGAATGAGCACATCAGAAAATGGAAAAATTCATGCAAGAGATAAGCATACTTGCCAGGCAGTAGGATTACTTCACAGTGTTTCCTAGAATCTTCAGAGGTATCCTTAAGTTTGTCAGTTAATGTAGCCATGGAGATGAAAACCCAGTATCATGTAGAGTCAAAGGGATGTACACTTTGCTTCAAGAAGAAAATCTAATCTATATATGTATATGTGTATATATGTATATGTTTAAAAAAAATAAAGTTGTAAAAAAAAGAGGAAAATCTGATACCATATTTATGTATGTCGGCTTTTAGTGTACCTTGGTATAACTGCAAGACCATTTCAACAAAAATTGACAAATTGCTTGAAAAAAGACAGCTTGCCCAAATTGATTTATGAGAAATAGAACATATATGTTATAGTGCATCTGTTAAAGAAATTTAAGTCATAAAAAACCTGTCTCACACATACAGAAAAGCCCAGTGAACAAAAAACAGTCCAATACTTCATGGCTTCTCTTGAAAAATGACAAAGGAATCAGATGCAGAAGTTGAGACTAGCAGGTGTAAAGGTAGAAGTCTAAAGTCCTGCTTGATAAGGTGTCAATGTTTAGATATTACATCTTCAAAGATCCATGAGTATTTGTTGAGCTTTTGGGGCATTATTATAATATAAGCAGAAACAAGCACAGGTTAATTAGAAGAGATTTATGGCCTGATTCATGACTCAACAGCCCTCAGTTGCTATGTGGTTGGTGGGCTGTAGAGGGCAACAGTGGACAGAAGCTTTTAGAATGCTTTGATAACTTGAACCTGGGGGGATGGTGAGAGTGGGTCTAATTTGGTATACACCTCTGAGGCAGAAGCCTAATGGTAGCCAAGACTGATGTTGGGTGCATGATAAGGAAACTAATACATGCTGTATTCTAGAACTTGGATGTTGTGAAGGATAAACCTATTAAAATATCTGGCATATACTTCCTTAGGAATATGTCATTTAGACAAAGAAGGTTTTGACAGTCAAGTTGTACAAAGATACTTATTCTGTATATCAGGACTTTCTAGGACCCACCAGCAGTGTAAATAAGACATGGAGGCTGCTAATAAAGTTTAAAGTTTAGGCCTTTTGCTGGGGCAGATTCCCAGCTACCCTACCTAACTTAATCCTACTATCTAGCCTAAGACCCATAATGTGACCAGCTCTATATTTTTCTGCTCTGCTCTGGTCTGGTCTGTGTCTGTTTCCCTCTATGTCTGTTCTCAATTCTCTCTTGCTTGTTTCCCGAGTCACTCTCTGCCTGGAAATTCTGCCCCTTTCCTTCTTGCCCCAGCTATTGGCTGTCAGCTATGTGTGTGTGTGTGTGTGTGTGTGTGTGTCTGTGTGTGTATGTATGTATGTATGTATATATTTACAACCAATCAGCAGAGAGACAACCTCTTGTACATTTATAGATAGCCTTTAGGCAGGTGAGGAAGGACAAATATTTACAGTAGTGGGGTATAGAAATGACAGTACTAGAATATTGCCAGCACTTAGCTCTCTGTTGGTATAGTATTAACAATTGGAAATACAGATACAGAGGCACACCTTCACACAATATGAAGAAAGGTTACCTCAACAATTCTCAAGGCAAATTGTACCTCTTTCTCTCTTTACCTCCAAGGAAAAGGCAAGACACAAATAGATTCACCATAGTTTTATCTTAGTAATAATTTTTATTTTCCTAAAAATATTTACATTATTACAAAGTCATACGATTACTTTAAGTTGTTTTGTTTCTTCTGTTGTGAAGATGTTTTTTCCTGTCTACTAAGAAAATATGGCAAAGCTACTGGAGTCGACTTCAGCCATTTACAGTTCTGTACTATACAGATTATAAGCTATTTTAAAAACAAATTTCCATATCATTATAGAAAACATTGTTTTGTTTTAAAATTTTTTAGAAGTCTTGACATAAAGAACAAAACTTATAGTCTAATATCATAGCCATATTCATACAAAGCTTTCACAGTGGGCCTATTGTCCCATCCTAAAGAAACTTGGCATTTTGTCTAAGAGTAAGTCAGTGACAGGAACTCAATCATAAATGCCCTGGTTTCCTGCAAATGTATGCTTTTCAGCCACTGACTCTCACTGGGTACAAGTTTAAATAACAGCTGGCTGTAAGGCTTGCCAGGGAAGGCAGTATTATTCTCAAGTTGGAGAGCTGTTTTTCATAAATTTCTTTTCTTACATATTTTTTCCAATTTTGCCATCATTTTTCATTTTAACATTGAACAAATGTCTTCATACTGACAGGAAAAACTATATTGAATCAATAAATGTTCAGTTTCTACCAGCCCCCCCCCCCAGTGGCCTAAAAAAGCTCTATTACATAAGCATCAGCCTTTTATTAATTGGACAGGCCTTCAAAAAAATGAGAGAAAGTAATTTATGTTGGCAATTTGATTAACAGGCTTCCTATGAACACACATTCCTATAAAATTAACAAGTATGAACTATTCAAGGCACATAAGAACAGTATACAAAACCTTTCAAGTGAAAATAGAGTAAAACTCTCAAGGTAAATGGGGTGCTCAGCCTTCACACAAGCACCGGAGTTACTTTACTCAGGGTGACTTTCTCCAGATCCTGTCAAGTATGAGAGGCCAGGCTTGCTTTTCCTGTCATCTTTGTGTATAGCACTTTATATTTATCTTGGTCATAGCTACTGAGCTCAATCCTAGTATGGATTAGAGGACATATCTTGTCTTTCTTAGATTTGGAGGGGTTATAGAGAAGACAGTACCTGTTTTATTCAGGGTCACCTTCCTCCTTGACCCCATGCCCATGCCAGAACATAAAGCTACAAGGCCAGTATCAGACCCTGAAACTTCTGTAATTGTACCTGGTTACCAGTTCCTGGATTCCCAGGCTAAGGTAAACAGGGATGCAGAAGTTGTGGAATAAACATTTGTATTGAAACTAAACATTCAGGTACACATAGTATTAGAGAAGATTGCTTGTTGGGAGGGAGGGAAAGAAGAAGGGACTTGGCAATAGCATTACATGACTATTAGGGCCACTTCTAAATTACACAGAGCCAGGCAGCTAGGTGTAAATCTTACTTTGTCATAATGTGATTGTTTATTATAAGGTTATATATATATAAACAGAAATAGTTGAATGAGGTAGCATTGGGAAAATACTAAGTTAGGTGCAAACAAATATTAGTTTTTTTTCCCTCTAAAACTTGTTTCTGTAAGCTTCATAATATTTTTAACTTTTAAAAATCTCTTTTAGACACTTTATTATCTGTGTGGTCTCATCTTACTTAGTCTTACTACAACACTGGATATTATTACATTGAGTCGAACAGTTGAGGATTCAAGGGAAGAACTTGGTCCCAGTACATTTCTCACATAAAGCAAAAGACATTTTTAGCCTTTGGCTTTGAGAGGTACTGGAGAAGTGCTGAAGAGCTTTGCCCTCTCCCATACAGGTACAATTATTTCTTCCACTAGTGCATTTAACATTTTGCTTGAAGTATTTGAAGAATAGTTATATAAATCAGTATTGCTGAATTAGAACACCAGAAGTTAGGAAGAAAATTTTAAGAGCTTGTTGATGCTAAAATAAAATTATTGTTAAAACTGGTAGAGGCTGTTCATGTGTGATTGTATGAGAAAAGACAAGTGTATTGGAAATATCTATGTTATGCTGATCTTTTAGAATAAACTCTCAAAATCAGTTTATGAAAAATATACTTACCACTAACATATTACTTGTATTTTATTCTTTTTAGCATATAAATAGATTAAAACCATGTGAATTCTCCATATTTAGCAGTGTAGATCCATAAAATTGACAGGGTATGTACATCTTGAGTTCAGACAGGTAGTTAGACACTAATTAATTAGACACTAATTAATCTGCAGTGGTAGGCTGTGGCCAAGGTACTGGCCCGATAATAGGGTTCTGGCATTTATTTTAGGATTATGGAACTGTTGATCATGGAATCTATGTCCAGCATCAGACTTTTGAGCTATGGGTACTGTGATTTTGGAGTTCTTGCCCCAAGGCTGCTGCATTAACCATCATGCTCTATGATTGCCTATAGAAATCCCCAGGAAGCACCAAAAAACTACACTCCCTCATGGACACATATATTTGTTACAAGAATCTATGCCCCTTTCCTCTTTTTTTGCTTGTTGTATTTGAAGATCTGCCATTGTTTGTAATACATCTTTAGGAAAAGTCTTTTTGATGATGTCATCTTCTTGTCTATTTGAAATGCTGTATATATATTTTTGGGGGGGAGATATTTATTTTTATTTTTATTAGATATTCTGTATTTACATTTGAAATGTTATCCCCTTTCCCCACTCCACTTCCTTCCCCCCTCGCCCTCCACTTGTCTTCAAGACGGTGCACTTGCTTCTTCTAATCACCCTCTTCATGCCATTGCCTTGGCATTCGTCTAACTTGAGAAAATGTGCCCTACCTGGACCAAAGGCCTCTTCTCACATTGATGCCAGACACTGCTATCTTCAGCTACATATACAACTAGAGCCATATGTCTCTCAATGTGTGCCCCAAGGTTGGTGTTTTAGTCCATAGGAGTTGTGGAGGGTTTGGTTGATTGATAATGTTGTTCTTCCCATGAGGTTGCAACCTGATTCAGCTCCTTCAGTCCTTTCTTTAGCACCTTCATTGGGGTCCCCATGTTCAGTCCAATGGTTAGCTGCAAGCATGCTCAGCTGTATCTGTATGACTCTGGTAGAGCCCCTGAGGAGGCATCACTATCTGGTTCCTGCCAGTAAGTACTTCTTGGCATCAGCAATAGTTTTTACGTATCCAGTCTGATAGTCTATGTCTTTTTATTGGGGAATTGAGTCCATTGATGTTAAGAAATGTTAGAGAATAGTGATTGTTGTTTCCTGTTATTTTTATTGTTAGAGATAGACTTAAGCTCGTGTGCTTTTCTTTTTTTGGTTTTCTTGCATGATTATTTTCTTGCTTTTTTTTTTTTTTTTTTTTTTTTTTTTTGGGTGTAGTTTCCCTCCTTGTGTCAGATTTTTTTCATCTATTATCCTTTGTAGGGCTAGATTTGTGGACAGTTATTGTGTAAATTTGCTTTTGTCCTGGAATATCTTGGTTTCTCCATCTATGGTAATTGAGAGTTGTCCTGGATATAGTAATCTGGGCTGGCATTGTATTCTCTTAGGGTCTGCATGACCTCTGTCCAGGATCTTCCAGCTTTCATAGTGTCTATTAAAAAGTCTGGTGTAATTCCTAGTGGTCTGCCTTTATATGTTATCTGTCCTTTCCCCCATACTGCTTTTACTATTCTTTCTTTGTTTTGAACATTTAGTGATTTGACCATTATGTGTCAGGTGAAGTTTCTTTTCTGCTCCAGTCTATTTGGAGTTCTGAGGCTTCTTGTGTGTTCATGTCATTTCGTTCTTAAGGGTAGGAAAGTTTTCTCCTATGATTTTGTTGACGTTATTTACTGTGCCTTTTAGTTGGTATTCTTCATCCACTTCTATACATATTATCTGTAGATTTGGTCTTCTCATTGTGTCCTGGATGATCTGGATATTTTGGGTTAGGAGCTTTTTGATTTTTGCATTTTCTCTGACTATTGTGTCAGTGTTTTCTATGTTGTCTTCTGCCCCTGAGGTCCTCTCTTCTATCTCTTGTAGTCTGTTGGTGATGCTTACATCTATGACTCCTGATTTCTTTTTTAGGTGTTCTACCTTTAAGGTTATCTCTTTTTGTGATTTCGTTATTGTTTCTATTTCCATTTTCAATTCCTTCACTTGTTTGGTTGTATTTTCTTGTAGTTCTTTGAGTAATTTTTGTGTTTCCTCTTTAAGGGCTTCTATTTGTGTGTTCTCCTGATTCTCCTGTACTTGTTTAAGGGAGTTATTCATGTGCTTCTTGAAGATCTCTATCATCATCATGAAGTATGATTTTAAGTCTAAACCTTGTTTTTCTGGTGTGTAGGGAAATTCACTACTTGTTGTGTTGACAGAGCTGGGTTCTGATGCTGCCAGGTTGTCTTGGTTTCCATTGCTTAGGTTCTTGCTCTTCCCTCTTGCCATCTTGTTATCTTTGATTATAGGTAATCTTGTTGTCTCTGACTGGAGCTTGTCTCTCTTGTGGGTCTGAGAGCCTATAGGCTCAGGGAGGAGATTGCTCCTGGGTGTTCCTCTTTTTTTCTGGTAGGCAGTGAGTTCTGATGGCAGTGACTCAGTTCTGCCTCCATGGGCTGAGGTGGAAGATCGCTTGTGAGGCTACTCTGGGCGCTCATCTGTCTGTGGGCAGATCCTGAGGCCAGATGGTTGTGACCCTGATCTTTCTCTCTGGGCCGATAAGGATCTGTTCCCAGAGATCCCCATGCTACCTACTCTCTGAGAATGCCAGGTGTTCTTTCCCCGATAGCTGGTGGTTGTGTGTGGCAGGGTCACTGGTGAGCTCAGGTGGGAGAGCTCTTGTGAGGCTGTTCTGGGAGCTCAGCCATCTGTCTGCATGCAGATCCTGAGTCTTGATGGTGGTCACCTGGCCCTTTCTCTGGGCTGGAAAAGCAAAATGCTGTAAAATTTAATCCCTGGTAATATTCTTGGTTTGGAAATCTCAAATATTAATTAGCCATGCTATTCAGTGTTTACATTTCACCTCCAAAACTATTTTTGTTGATTGTGGCAGAATACAATGCTAAATACCTGAAAAGAATTTTCTGAATAGAAATTGAATTAACTTGGAGCCAAAGTGTTGTATTATTTAGAAAAAAATTTAAAATGAAGTTTATGACTGCTTTACTTACATACATGGCTTGGTAGCGCTTATATTCCTGGTGTCTTCAGAGGCCACAATAGGGCAGCAGATTCCCTGGAATTGGGGTTACATTTAGTTGTGGACTACCATCTGGATGCTGCGAATTGAACCCAGGTCCTCTGGAAAAGTAGTAAGTGGTTTTAACCACCCAGCTATCTCTCTAGCTCCCAAAGAATTCTTTTTTGAAGTAGTGTCATAGCAAATGAAAGTGAGGACAGGAGGCAGCAATCCAAAGGAGGCATAGCAGGCACAAAATTGTGTTCCAGGAAGGCTCACTGTGCTGTACTGCATATAGAAGGGAACAGAAAGTGAAGTGGGTAAAAGGAAAGAAGGTCATTGAAGGGAGAAAGTAAGCAGGAGCCATTTTATGATAGGTGTTGTAATCAATATTATTATTTACACTTTAACATTTGGTTTATATTTTATAATGATGTCTGGTTCCCTGGGAGTTGGGTTAGAGAATAAATTTACTTCGGGTTCCTGTTAAGATCTAACAAATTTTAGTATAATACCTAATTTTTATTGTCATTCATGAAACTAAAAAATATTTTTTATTGAATGGCTTTTAGAAAAATGTTGAATGTTGAATAAATAGTATGTATTGTAGATATAATAGTTAAAACACAAATTCAGTAGTCTAATTTTTTGTCATTGTGTTCAATAAAAAATCTTTATGGAGAAGGGAATTAAAATATTAAATAAATTAAATAAATATTATAGAGTAGGGAGGTGAATAGATGACTTGAAGTTAGAGATGTAGGGCTGGTAAGATAGCTAAGAGGGTAGAGGTATTTGTTGCCAAGAATGATGACCAGAATTTAATCCCTGGATTAAGTGGTGAAAGCAGAGAACCTGACCTCTATAAGTTCTCTCTCTCTCTCTCTCTCTCCACCCCCCCCCCCCACACACACATGCAGAGGACATAGAAAACCATGAGCATTGAAGAAATGAAGAGATTCAATTTTGTGAGTAAGGATACTGGTTTCTCACCAATGTAGGTAAAACAAAACCATTATCAAGCCCAGATTAATTACTTCCCCTTTCTTCTCTGTTATTTTTAGGTAGTCCCAGAGATGAGTCTCTGGCTTACTCCTGGTCTCAGACTCTGCCTCTAGTGGCTGCTTCCTTAATTGTATTTCACAAACTTTTGTCATATACTTACGGGGAGCATGGAAGTGTGTGTGTACACTGTTTTCAGGTTATAGACAGGCAGGAATGGTTAGAAAGGTTACTCTGTGCAGCATTACTCTGATAAATGACACGGTTGTCATTTGAACCTGGGCCTTTGGATTCTAGTGTGTATTATCTTCCACTAGTATTTGTGTTGTTTCTGGACCACACCTTGAGAAGGAAGTGCTTTTCGTTTTTATAGGTGACTATACTTTGCTATTCATTCTGTCCTTTAGACTCAGTAACAGCTCTGCCATTGATCTTCTAATGCTGGCTGTGTCAGGGGGCACCTGTAATTAGGAAATTTGACAAAATACAGCCATGCCATCCTGTATAGAGTGCTTCTGGGAAGTAGAATACTTAGATTTTCACTGGGGTAAATGTCAAGTGTCCATCACACATTTGATATACCTACACCCAAGCTAGAACTTCTCTAGCAACAGTGTTCCCTTGTGAAGAGCCAAACTGGTCTTTTACTGGAAATGTCTTCATTTTTATAGACCTGGCCCCTGAAGTGGTCAGGTTTAGCAACTTTGTAGACCACACAGGGAGTAGAGCTGCAAGAACAGCTGGCAACAAAGCCCTCTCCTACCAGCCAAATGGTCTTTCCCTGAAACTGTCTACTTTCCTCAGGAAACGAGTCTTTTAATAGCAGTCTACCCTGCACTGAGGACCTGGGCTAGGGTATGAATAGCGAGTCATCCTTTGAAGCCTTCTTTCCATTCAGCATTTCTACTCAATGAGCTATGTGGTCTTGAGTCTCTGGGATGAGTCAGGAATGTGGCATGCTTTCAGAAGAGCCTGGAGGGAAGCCTTTGGCATCTGTGTCTGGTACACATCCCAGTACATCCAGAAGTGGGAGTAGAGCTTATAATGGTTATGTGCTCTTCTTAATTGCATTTCTTTAATGTGAGGTTTATTGATTCTACACTGAAGGGGAATGAGGGAGTTAGTTGTAGGAGGCTATAGACTGCTATAGACTTCACCTACTTAATAGTTCAAAGGCTTACCTTGTCCTTGGTTTTTTAAAAGATTGTTTTGAGCATATATTATACGTACTAGTACTAGTAGGTTTCATTATGGCATTTTCATAATGTACATAATGTATTTCAGTCATATTGACCCATTATTTTCTCTTGTCTCCTTTCCTACTCCTAGTCCCATTCCATTTCCTTGTTATCTACCTTATTTCATTTTGTGTTTTTGTTTGTGTATGTATTTCCTGTGTGTGTGTGTGTGTGTGTGTGTGTGTGTGTGTGTGTGTGTGTTTGTGCACGAGCACAGGTGCATGCATGATCTACTGGGTGGGGGGTAAATGACTTTTACTAAGGTTGCTTGCCAGGAGCTTGTGTACTTTACAAGTGGATGCACCACTGAATAAAATTGCTATCTCTTATCAACCTCTGCCTCCGTATAAATCTTTAGGAAGGATTGGAGACACATAAGTTTACTTCATCTTCTTTCATGACAACTGGTATGGCTCAGTCTTGGTGTAGATACTCAAAGCTACCAACTGCCAGGTTATACCCTTCCTCTACTGTCTCCAGCACTTACATTCTTTCTAATCCAGCTTCCTTGTTTTTCTCTGAGCATTGGAGGGCATGATGCAGATGGGCCATTTATTGCTGAACTTTTAAACAGCCTTTTAAAAAAAAATACTTTGACCAGTTATGAGTCCCTGCAGTTATCATTGCCCACTGAAAAGAAGCTTCTCTGAGCAAAGCTAATCACAGCACTATTTTGTGCACAAACATAGTTATTTAGAAGGCAGTTTGATAGGTACATCATGTCCATTTAGCAAAGTGCAGCAATACTTTCTTATTGGAGACCATGACCTCCGCAGCCACAGAGTTTTGACTGGGTTTGTAGTAGCCGACTTGAATTCCCTCCTGTGGACTGGACATCAGACCCTGTTAACAAGCAGTTACCTACATAACAGACTTGCCACTATTGAGCCAGTAGACTTATCTTGCTTGGAAATCCCTAGATTGTTCTAGGGAATCAATGTTATATTTATCAGTATGATTGGAATTGTTATAAGTCTCATGTAAGGGACTTCAGGGGTTAGGGTAGTTATGTTTGTAGATAAACTTATAAAGGTATGCTTTGAGCCCATTTTTATTCTTAAGATGGTTTTATCAAGTAGACCCAGAACTTCCTTGTTTCTTTGGAAATGTGTGTGTGTGGGGGGGGGGAGGGAGAGAGAAAATGTGTGATAAATTGATTCTTGCTATATTACTTAGGAGAGTCTTTAGCTTTTGGACTCAGGCAATCTTCCTGCTTTTGCCTTTCTCAGTAGTTGTGGCTACAGGCAAATGCCCCTGTGCCTAGAAAGAAAAATCAGTGCACTTTTGGGTTGCTGACAGGACCTTTATCCTTTAGAAGTGAAATTAGCCTTGTCCTGTGCTTCCTGTAGCTAGCCAAGAAGCAAATAAGCCACAGGAAATCAAATACTGTTATGTATGTATTTATTTATTTATTAAGAAGATTTTAAAAAACGTATTGAGTTGGTTTGGGTTTATGTTGAGAAAATATAACACAACTTGGAGATGCATAGAGTGGGTTTTTGGGGCTGTTTTTCCTACTTAGAAGTGTGCTCTGAGTGCTCTTGCATGGTGTTGGGGCTTGAGATGCTCATTGTTACTGGCTTTTGGTAACTGATTGTTTTTTGTGTGATAGGCACTGAAGGTATCATGCCTTATGCACAGCACCAGTGTTTACCAGTGCTATAGGAAAACAGACCACCAGTATACAGTGTCTGCTGTGTTTAGTCCTGGCTAATTAAGTTTTGTAGTTGCTGTGTTTCAGATAGGGCATTTGCTATGAGCATTGTCAAGAGTTTATTTTCATTTCCACATAGTCTTAGACTGCTACAGCAGAATTATCACTACAGCTTTGAATCATCACTGATTGACATTTACAAGGTTTTGACACAGACACCTCTGTTAGAATAATACAACAGACTGGAATGTTTTATTATTTTTGTTTTTGTTTTATTTTGTTTTTTGCTTAAATAAGTACTAAAGTCATCACCTTGGAATGTCCTGACAGTTAACATATATTATGACTTATTTTGACTTTTAATTTCCACATTTGATGATAAAACAAATATCTATCTCCCATCCCCCCACTTTTTTGCAGTATTGAGGTTTGAACCTAGCACCTCATGCATACGATATGGGCAAGCACTGTCTCATTGAGCTACATCTTGAGCCCTAAGTATTCTTTTTCAATACAAATTATAAGTTGGTTTATATTATTTCTACACATGCCTTCTTTAGAAAATAAAGAAGGTACATTATAGCAAGGAAGTTAACATGTCAGTTTTATGGATTTACTATTCTCTCTTAAAAATTAAGTAGGCATTTATCCCATGGAAAGTTTCTATACAGCTTTCCACTTATGTCAGGAGAAAGTCTATTTTTTACTTTGTTTTAGCATATGTATACATTAAAGCTCAAGTATGCTACCCATTCCCCTCAGCCGACCAGGATGTTGTCATTTTGGTTTTTACATTTTTTTATTTTTAGCTTCAGAATACCTAGAATTAAGTTTTTTTTGTTTTTTGTTTTTTTTGGTAAACTTAAAGCCTATTGTAAAGTAACATACCTCACAAATTTGATGTCCACTTTCCTGTTTATTTAGGTCACAACTTTTAGGCAGAGTCATTAGGCTTTATCACTTCTGTTACAGAATAGGAAAGGTCTGTTTTCTTTCTATGAAATATATGTAAATTTCTTTTTTCAGAAAAGTCTTTTCTATCAATTTCATATGAATATAATTATCTTAGAAAAGAAACCAAGGCTTTTACTGATATTATTAAAAGTAATGTTTTCTTTTGCTTTATGGTAAAAGATGATAACTCCAATGACAGTTTAAGAAATTATTGTGGCTAGCAGCCTGATGTTTATTCAACATTGCTACTGTACTTGCCAGAAGTAGTGTTACTGTGTCTGAACGGCTTTATATATTCAGTTGACTATGTTAATTTTCCTCTTTTATGGGTGGCTAGTCAAATACTAACTAAGAAACTGAAACAATGGATCTTTGTTAAGGTCTTTATATTTGCCAGGGGAATTAATGTGGTTTTAAAGAACTCCTCTGTTCAAACTGTGTAAAGGAAGCTGCTGTTTGAATTTTCCCCTTTCTTCATGATTAGGAAAACACAAGAACCAAAATGTGTATGTGTAATAGCTCTTTTCAATCCTAGGGAACCAGGTTGTTATGCAAATGGAGCCATTTTGTTATAGTGATAAAGGAATTAGGATACAGAATGTTGACTGATAAAGAGGAGAATAAAATTAGTAGAAAATGCTTTAAGGTACAATTTATTGTTATTATGTTTGTGTATCATGTTTAAACCACACATTTGTGTGTTTTATTAAACTGTGTTCAGACTGGGGGTTTAGCTCAGTTGCATAGTACTTTCATAGCATGTGAGAAGTGCTGGGTCAGATCTCCAGCAGTATACAGGGATCAACAGTGACAATGTTTTATTAGGAGTTAACTTAGATCTTTATGAATGATGAAATTGTTTCCCACAACTTAAAAGTCTCACATATTTAGAGGCTTTTTTTTGCATTGTTAATATTTTAGTGCCACTTCTTGTTGTATTGAAGTTCTTTTTTTTTAATGTACTCAATTGCTTAATATTTATTTTGAATCTTTTTTTGAACAACTTTATTTTAAAAAACAAAGGTAAGTGTACAAATTTTAAGCATTTTTGCATAAAAGTATACGAATACATTTTTGTCAATGCTTGGCTTTTTTTCCCCCCAAAGGTTTGATAGTGTGCATTAAGGTCTTACTAGTTACAATGAGCATAAAGTACATGTAAAACAGGATGTAACCTGGAGTTAGTCAAAGTTTTCTTGGTGTGTAAGGATTGAGCATAATGGTTTTTTTCTTTTCTTTTCTTTTCTTTTTTTTTCTTGAACTTCACATAGTCTGTGACTTGTTTCTGGGGTGTTCAGAGCTTTCTGGGGTTAGTATCCCATTATGAGTGACTGCATATTATGTTTGTTCTTTTGTGACTGGGTTATCTCACTCAGGATGATATTCTCTAGATGCATCCATTTTCTTAAGAATTTCGTTAAGTCATTGTTTCTGGTAGCTGAGTAGTACTCCATTATGTAAATGTACCACAATTTTTGTATCCATTCATCTACTGAAGGACCTCTGGGTTCTTTCCAGCTTCTGGCTATTATAAATAGGGCTGCTATGAACACTGAGGTTCATGTGTCTTTGTTGTATGTTGGAGCTTCTCTGGGGTATATTCCCAGAAGTGGAATAACTGGGTCTTCAGGTAGCACTATGGGCCAATTTTCTGAGGAATCACCAGACTGATTTCCAGAGTGGTTGTACCAGTTTACAACCCCACCAACAGTGGAGAAGTGTTCCTCTTTCTCCGCATCCTTGCCAGCATCTGCTGTCATCTGAATTTTTGATTTTAGCCATTCTGACTGGTGTGAGGTGGAATCTCAGGGTTGTATTGATTTGCATTTCCCTGATGGCTAAGGATGTTGAGCACTTCCTTAGATGCTTCTCAGCCATTTGATATTCCTCAATTGAGAACTTTTTGTTTAGCTCTGTACCCCATTTTTTAAAAAGGTTGTTTGATTTGGTATATTGCTTAAGTGATTACTGTGAATTTAAAATGTAATATTTTAACCAAAAGAAAATTCAAATGTGTAGCATAGTGAGGGGTCTTGATTGGTTAGATCCTCTCCCCCTTTAGTCCAAACTGCTGACAAGGCAAGGATTTCTTGGGACATGGGAACCAAGTAATTTGACTTGTATCATGACAGATTAAGAAGGACAGGTGATATTTATAATGGTCTTGCCATGACCCCTAGAACTTTCACTAGCTTCCATTCTGGTTTTCTAGTTTCATCCATTTGCCTAAAAATTTTATAAAGTCATTGTTTTTAATAGCTGAGTAGTACTTCATTGTGTAAATGTACCACATTTGTTTAATGTTTATATTAAAAGAAAATGAGAAACAAAGTCCTTGGTCCTGAGCACTTGTAGCTCCTGTACTGATGGCAGTGTGTTGCCACTTGGAGCATTTTGGTGGCTCCTCATCTAGCACCAGAGGTATATTGGTAGTGTCATAAGTTTGTTAAGAACAATACTTTTATGTGAATGAATGCTTTGACTGCACTGATATATGCGTACTGTGTGCCTTTCTGGTGCCTACAGAGGCTAGAAGAATGTGTTAGATTCCCTGTAATTGGAATTACTGATGTGGTGAGCCACCAGCTGGGTACAGGGAATTAAAGCAGGCTCTTTGCAAGAGGAACATGTGCTCTCAACCGCTGTGTTGTTTTTCCAGCCTGTCATCATTTTTGAGATGGTCAAATTTGCAGTAAAATGCTGCTCACCTTTTTTGTTTTAAAGTAACACACTTTGCAGTTCGTATGTTTATGTAAAAACTAAGTTATTGTCTATTCTTAGACAATACATTCTTTTACTCACATGACTTTCCAGCACATCTTCTAGTTGTAATGAATTCAGAATAGCCTTGAACTGTCATGAGACCTATATCATTCCTGATTTCCATCTACCAGTACTATTGGTATCCTAGTGATGTGACTGCCAAAATGGTTCCACAAATTCCTAGATACCCTCTTTCCGTGCTGGGAATGAATGCTGCAAGAGCCAGTGGTTGAGCCCAAGAAAAATGCTCAGTTGTGTTCCTTTCAGCAGCAAGTTAAGAACTTTCTCTGAGGCTGCAGAGGGAGAGCCAGTTGCACACATCTCTGTGAGCATCATCCCTGTGTGAGAAAGCAGCAGCACATGTAGCAGGTCAGAAGCATCAAGGTAACCTAGGCCCAAGTAGGATTCAGGAAAACATACTCTTTTGTCATTTAAACAGGCCCATTTTCCACTTGTCTTCATATTTTCCCTGTATTTGGCAGCCCTTTGGAGTCTTGGCAAAGAGGATATTGACCTCAGGAAGCACTGGGTAGGAATTCCACCTTGACTCTTAATGACAAGGGAAACCTTGAGCAGAAATATAGCTTCCTAGTCCAGAATGTTCTTATCTCTGAAGCTGAGGCTGAAGAAACAACACACAACTGAATACTGAGTTTTGTGTCAGAAGTCATGAGTGCCTAAAGGTTTGCCTTTTTTCTCCCTCCGTCCCTCCCTCCCTCCCTCCCTCCCTCTTTTCCTTCCTTCCTGATTCTCTTGTCTGTCTTCCTTTCCTTTCCTTTCCTTTCCTTTCCTTTCCTTTCCTTTCCTTTCCTTTCCTTTCCTTTCCTTCCCTTCCCTTCCCTTCCCTTTCCTTTCCTTCCTTTCCTCCCTCTCTCCCTTCCTTTTTTCTTCCTTGTTCCTCTTGTCTGTCTTTTTTGTTTCCTTCTTCTTCCCTCCCTTCCTCCCTCCCTCCCTCCCTCCCTTCCTCCCTCCCTCCCTCCCTCCCTTCCTTCCTTCCTTCCTTCCTTCCTGTTCCTCTTGTCTGTCTTCTCTTCCTTTCCTTTTCTTTCCTTTCCTTTCCCTTCCTTTCCCTCCCCTCATCTTTCTTTCTTTCTTTCTTTCTTTCTTTCTTTCTTTCTTTCTTTCTTTCTTTCTTTCTTTCTGTAGTGGGTTGGAGAATAATTTGAGTATTACCCATTCTTCTATAACAACAACAACAACAACAACAACAACAACAAATCAGGCAAGCCATAGATGTGGTTAAGATTCCTCTGCTAACTATACCATTTTTGATCTTTGATGAGAAATGTCTAGATAGCCTTCAGGCTGTCTCCAGAGGGATACCCCGGAGCTCCTGGAGGACAGCTAGCATGGTGCACTCTGAGATCAGGTCCTTTCCAGCCCACTGAGAGAGCAGGGTGACCACCATCAAGACTCAGGACCTGCCTGCATACAGCTGATCCCCCAGAGAAGTCTTGCAAGAGCTCTCTCACCTGAGCCCACAGAGACAGAATGGAGTTACTGCAGTCAGAAATCACTACCTGCCTGCAAAGAGACAAACACCCAGAAGCAATTTTCTTCTTGAGCCTACAGGCTCTCAGATCCACACGAGAGACAGGCTTCAGTCAGAGACAAGAAGATCACCTCTAATCATAGACAACAAGATGGCAAGAGGAAAGAGAAAAGAACCTAAGCAATGGAAATCAAGACAACTCGGCAACATCAGACCCAGCTCTCCCTCCACAGCAAGTAGTGGATGACTAAACACACCCAAAAAATAAGACTTAGACTTGAAATCATACTTCATAATGATGATGGAGATCTTTGAAAAGTTACAGGTTCTCCTGTAAACAATTACAGGAGAACCAGGAGAAATAACTCACAGAACTATAGGACAACACAACCAAACAGATAAAGGAATTGAAAACAAAAATAGAAACAATAAAAAAAATACAAAAAGAGACAATGGTGGAGATAGAAAACGAAAAAAAAAAAAAAAAAAAAAAAGAAATCAGGAGTCACAGATGCAAACCACCAACAGGCTACAAGAGATGGAAATGAGGATCTCAGGGGCTGAAGACAACATGGAAAACATAGACAAAACAGTCAGAGAAGATGCAAAAACAAAAAGTTCCTAACCCAAAATGTCCAGGAGATCCAGGACACAATGAGAAGTCCAAACCTAAGAATAATCGGTGTAGAAGATGGCAAAGAATATCAACTAAAAGGCACAGTAAATATCTTTAACAAAACTAGAAGAAAACTTCCCTGCCCTTAAGAAGGAGATGATAATGAACACACAGGAAGCCTACAGAACTCCAGATAAATTGGACCTGAAAAGAAACTCCTCCTGACACAAAATAGTCAAAACACCTAATATTCGAAACAAAGAAAGAATCCTAAAAGCTGTAAGGGAAAAAGGACAAGTAACATGTAAAGGCAGACCAATCAGAATTACACCAGACTTCTCAACAGACCCTATGAAAGTTAGAAGATCCTGGACAGACATCATACAGATACTAAGAGAACACAAATGCTGCTCCCAGGTTACTATATCCAGCAAAACTTTCAATCACCATAGATGGAGAAGCCAAGATATTCCAGGACAAAACCAAATTTACATAATATCTGTCCACAAATCCAGCCCTACAGAGGATGATAGATGGAAAAATTCAACACAAGGAGGGAAACTACATCCAAGGAAACGCAAAAAATAACAGTGCAAAAACAAACAAACAAACAAAACAAAAGAAGAAATGCACACAAACTTAAGTCTACCTTTAACAACAAAAATAACAGGAAACAAAAATTGCTATTCCATAATTTCTCTTAACATAAATGGACTCAATTCTCCAATAAAAAGACATAGACTATCAGATGGGGTATGGAAACAGGATTTTGCTGCATACTGGAAGCTCATCTCTGAGACAAAGACAGACACTATCTCAGAGTAAAAGGCTAGGAAAAAAGCTTCCAAGCAAATGGGCTGAGGAAACAAGCTGGAGTAGCTGTTCCAATATCAATAAAATAGACTTTCAACCAAAAGTTATCAAAAAAGATAAGGAAGGACACTTTTTACTCATCACAGGAAAAAATCTATCAAGATAAACTTTAAATCTTTTTTTTTTTTTTTTTTTTTTTTTTTTTTTTTTTGTAGGCAGCTCTGGGCATTCTTTTATTCTCAAAAATAAAAATCAGCTTTATGCATAAATTCATATGTTTTAAAATAACAACATGCCGTTATTGAATTTCAGAACTTGAACTGACATGTGCATGTGCAGAGGGAATGCAAATAAAAGATTCATTTCCACATTTCTGCGGCTTTTCATAGTAATTGTCCCCAAGGAGAGGGATATTTAACACGCAAGTCAAAGAAATTTACCAAATTTCCAAATAGCATTGGAGACTGATGCTATTTTCACATTTTTATAGATAACGAAGTTGAGAGAAAAAATGTTAAATTATAATCCTACGTTTGTTGTAATCCTAGACATTATGTTCAAACATTTAGAAAAATCAAAATTTTAATAAATTTTGAACACTTAGAGGAAACCACTAGGTTTCTCAATTGAAATCTGAAACCACAAAGAAAAGATAACTAAATACAATTACAATAATTAAAATCCCAAATAAAGATTATTAAAGTAAATAGATTAAAATAGAAATATTACACAGATAAATTATTTGCTAAATGAAGATAAACTTTAAATCTTGAACATCTATGTTCCAAATACAAGGGCACCCACATTTATAAAAGAAACCCTACTAAAGTTCAAAGCATATATTATACCACACACAATAATACTGGGAGACTTCAACACCCCAATCTCATCAATGGACAGATCATGGAGACAGAAACTGAAAAGAGACACAGCAAAACTAGCAGAGTTTATGAACCAACTGAAATTAACAGACATCTACAGGACATTTCATCCAAAAACAAAAAAATATACTTTTTTTTTCTCAGCACCTCACTGTATCTTCTCCAAAATTGACCATAGAGTTGGTCACAAAACAGGCCTCAAGATATACAAGATCGAAATACTCATATGCATTCTGTCAGATCACCATGGACTGAGGCTTGTATTTAATAACAACAAAAACAACAAAAATCCCACATACAAATGGAAGTCAAACAGTGGTCTGTTCAATGATAACATGGTCAATAAAGAAATAAATTAAGGATTTTTTAGAATTCAATGAAAATGACACCACTACATACCCAAATTTATGGGATGCAATGAAAGCAGTACTGAGAGGATAACTCATAGCTCTGAGTGCCTCCAAAAAGAAATGGGAGAGAGCATACACAGCACAGCTGAAAGCTCTAGAACAAAAAGAAGCAGCTATACCCAAGAGGACGTGATGGCAGGAAATAATTAAATTTGGAGCAGAAATCTACCAAATAGAGACAAAAGAACTATACAAAGGATCAACAAAACCAGGAGTTGGTTCTTTGAGAAAATCAACAAGATAGATAAACCCTTAGGCAGACTAACTAGAGGGCAAAGAGAGAGTATCCAAATTAACAAAATCAGAAATGAAAGGGGAGACATAACAACAAAAACTGAGGAAATTCAAGAAATCATCAGATCCTACTACAAAAGCCTATACTCAAGAAAACTGAAAAATCTGGAGGGAATGGATGAATTTCTAGACAGATGCCTGATACCAAAGTTAAATGAGAATCAGATAAACCATCTACATAGTCCCATAACACCTAAAGAAATAGAAGCAGTCATCAAAAGCCTCCCAACCAAAAAAAAAAAAAAAAAGCCCAGGACCAAATGGATTTAGTGGAGAATTCGATCAGACTTTTATAGAAGACCTAATACCTATACTCTCCAAACTATTCCACAAAATAGAAACAGAAGGAACACTACCCAACTCATTCTTAAAGCCACAATTATGCTCCTACCTAAACCACATAAAGACACTACAAAGAAAGAGAACTTTAGATCAATTTCTCTCATGAACATTGATGCAAAATACTCAATAAAATTCTTGCAAACCCTAATCCATGAACCCATCAAAGCAATCATCCACCATGACCGAGTAGGCTTAATCCCAGGGATGCAGGGATTGTTCAACATACAGAAATCCATGAACGTAATCCACCATATAAACAAACTCAAAGATAAACCACATGATCCTCTCACTAAATGCTGAGAAAACATTTGGCAAAATTCAACACCTCTTTATCATAAAAGTCTTGGAAAGATCAGGAACTCAAGACTCATACCCTAACATAGTAAAAGCAATATACAGCAAACCAGCAGCCAACATCAAACTAAATGGAGAGAAACTTGAAGAAATTCCAGTAAAATCAGGGACTAGACAAGGCTGCCCACTTTTCTCCTACCTATTCAATATAGTACTGGAAGTCTTGGCTAGAGCAATTAGACAACAAAAAGAAATCAAGAGATTCATATTGGAAAGGAAGAAGTCCAAATATCACTATTTGCAGATGATATGACAGTATACTTGTGACCCCATAAATTCTACCAGAGAACTTTTACAACTAATAAACAACTTCAGTAAACTGGCTGATTATAAAATTAACTCAAACAAATCAGTAGCCTTCCTCTACTCAATGGATAAAGAGGCTGAGAAAGAAATTAGAGAATTAACACCCTTCACAATAATCACACACACTATTAAATACCTTGGTGTGACCCTTACCAAGCAAGTGAAGGATCTGTTGAGAAGAACTTCAAGACTCTGAAAAAGGAAATTGAAGAAGATCTAAGGAGATGGAAAGATCTCCCATGCTCATGGATTGGCAAAATCAACATTGTAAAAATGGCCATCTTGCCAAAACAATCTACAGATTCACTGCAATCCCCATCAAAATTTCAACTCAATTCTTCATAGAATTGGAAAGATCAATTTTCAAATTTATCGGGATAGCAAAAAAAAATCTAGAATAGCGAAATCTATTCTCAAGAATAAAAACACTTCTGGGGGAATCCCTGATCTCAAGCTATATTACAAAGCAATTATGATAAAACTGCATGGTATTGGTACAGAGATAGGCAGGTAGATCAACAGAACAGGTTTGAGGACCCACACATCTGTGGTCACTTGAACTTTGACAATAGAGCTAAAAACATTCAATGGAAAAAGGACAGCCTCTTCAACAAATGGTGTTGGTTCAACTGGCAGTCAGCATGCAGAAGAATGCAAATTGATTGTTTCCTATCTCCTTGTACAAAGCTCAAGTGCAAGTGGATCAAAGACCTCTACATAAAATCCGACACACTAAAACTATTAGAAGAGAAAGTGGGGAAAACCTTACAGTACATAGGCACAGGGAAAATTTCCTGAACAGAATACTAATGGCTTATGCTCTAAGATCAACAATCGACAAATGGGACCTCATAAAATTGCAAATCTTCTGTAAGGCTAAGTACACTCTTAAGAGGACAAAATGGCAGCCAACAGATTGGAAAAGGATTTTTACCAGTCCTACATCTGATAGATAGCTAGTATCCAATATAATTAAATAATCTGATTAAAAATGTTGTACAGAGCTAAACAAAGAATTCTCAGGTGAGGAGCATAAAATGCCTGAGAAGCACCTACAGAAATGCTCAACATCCCTATTCATCAGGGAAATGCAAATCAAAACAACCCTGAGATTCTACCTCACACCAGTTAGAATGGCTAACTTCAAAAACTCAGGTAACAGCAGATGCTGGCGAGGATATGGAGAAAGAGGAACACTCCTCCACTGTTGGTGGGGTTGTAAACTGGTACAACCACTCTGGAAATTAGTCTGGTGGTTCCTCAGAAAACTGGACATAGTACTACCTGAAAATCCAACTATTCTACTCTTGGACATATACCCCAAAGATGCTCCAACATATAACAAGGACACATGCTCCACCATGTTTATAGCATCCTTATTTATAATAGCCAGAAGCTGGAAAGAACCCAGATGTCCATCAACAGATGAATGGCTACAGAAAGTGTGGTACATTTATACAATGGAGTACTACTCAGCTATTAGAAACAATGACTTCATGAAATTCATAGGCAAATGAATGGAACTAGAGACTATCATCCTGAGTGAGGTAACCCAGTCACAAAAGAACACACATGGTATGTAGTCACTGATAGGGGGATACTTGCTCCTGAAAGCTCTGAATACCCAATACCCAGGAAACAATTCACAGACATTATGAAGCTCAGAAAGAAGGGAAGGCCAGCCTCTCGTGGGAGGAAATGCAAGGTCAAATAGAGGAACATGGATTGAAAAGATCACCCAGAAGCTGCCTCACCTTGGGATCCATCACACATGCAGTCACCAAATCCAAGCACTATAGCTGATTCCAAAGTACTTAAGGGCAGGAACCAGACAGACATGCCCCTTCAGGGACTATGCTAGAGCCATATAGATACAGCTGAGCATGCTTGCAGCTAACCATCGGTCTGATCTCTGGGACCCCAATGAGGTTGCTAAAGAAAGGGCCTAAGGAGCTGAAAGGGGTTCCAACCTCATGGGAACAATATCATTATCAACCAACCAAACCCTTAAAAACTCCCATGGAGTAAAACACCAACCTTTGTGCACACTTTGAGAGACCTGTTGATCCAGTGGCATATGTAGCTTAAGATAGCAGTGTCTGGCATCAATGTGAGAAGAGGCTTTTGTTCCAGGGAGGGCATGTTTTCCTAATGTAGGAAAATTCCAAGGCGGTGGGGTATAGAGGGTGATCAGGAAGGAGTGCACCGTTGTGAAGGCAAATGGAGGGTTAGGAGGGATGGGAGCAGTGCGGGGTAAAGGGATAAAATTTCAAATGTAATTGTAGAGTATCTAATAAAAAGAAAAAAATGTCTAGAGGAAAAAAACTCAGAATATTTGTACTCTACAATGTCAGATTTCCTATTCCCTCTTTCTTTTTTTTAGAAATAAGTTATGAATTAGAACATCTTATAGTTCTAATAAAAATTGCAGGATGAAGTTTTATATTGGTCTTCCTGGCTTTTATGCCCTCACCTTGCTGAGGAAGAAGAGAGAGGAATGATGGTGGAGGAGCGGCATGGTGTGGGAACTAGGAGCTGACTTGAGAAGTTATTGATATCTGTAAAGCATTACCATTTGATACCATATATCATTCCATTGCTTGCTGAGCATCATTATTTCCATCCAAAACACTGCTTGCTGGGTACTTTAAGCAGCCTAGTAGTTTGCAAGTAATGAGTTGTACTGGTTACAAAAGGGTTCAAGCAGAACTGATTTCTGTGTGTAGTAGTCTTAAATCTCAGCCATCAATAATCTAGAGGCATATCAGAGTTATTTGTACAACCAGTGGAATATAGACTGAGAACTAATTGTTTTAAAATGTGAAGTATGTTTTCAGGACTCCAGAGGGAGAGGTATAGGTTCACATTCTGCAAATGCCATCTAGGTGAATATGCTTTGTAAGTATATTTTGATGGCAAAGGCTACATATTATGAACTTCAGTATGAGCAGACAGTATTCTCAGTGGCTCTCTTGCTTAGCTTCTTGGGGTTCCCCAAGATCTACCTAGGATTTCTTAGAGTAGTACCTGGAGGATCTTTGCCTTGAATAGGTTTAGTCATGATAATCATGTGAATTAGGGATTCTCATTATGGGCCAGAGAATTGATGCTTCAAATATAATAAGGTCTCCTGCATTTCTAGTTGTCTACTTTGAATCTCTACCTGGAGTGCCCTCCCTAAACCTCAAATGATAGTAAACTGTAATACCCACAGTCCAAACCACCCCCTTCTTCCACTCCCAGTTCTATTACTTGCTTTACTTTGGTTCCTGTTACCCAGGCCACAAACATCAGTTCCCTTGAATAGCTTTCTGCCTCTGAACAGCAATTTGCCTGTTCTTCCCTTTTCCTCATTCATTCTGCTTTTTTTCTGTTTGTATTTTCTTTAACTCTTACTTGAGTCTTTCTGGATTTAATAATAATTACTGGATTTAGACTTTGTCCACTATGAGAGTATTCTTTAAAGGCAGTAGGCCAGCTTTGTAGTTTATACCCTGTAACCTAGCAGTCTGCAGCCACACTGTCATTCCAGTTCTTCCTTGGCTATGTATCTGTCTCAAGCCTTGATCACAAAGAAAAATTTACTGTCTTTGTGCCTACCTTACTTTTCCCAAGTATAGCACGTTGTTGCTATGGACGCTGTCCTCTCTCCTAAGGCCTGGACTTTTATTCTCTTATTGTGCTGTTCTTTTTTTAATTTAGTTTAATTTTTGTTTTCAAGGAAGGCATCAGTGACCCTCTCTTCTTGGCATATGTGTGTTTGTCTACTTCAGTACTTTGTCAAGTGTTGAAATGAATGGTTATCTGTTTAGTTTTGTGACTGGATGCTAAAGTCCTAAAATGAGCTGGAGAGATGGCTCAGTGGGTGAAGTCTTTACTGTGGAAGTGTGAGAGAACCTGGGTTTGAAATTCAAGATCCTACATAAAAGCAAGGCACAGAAGTTCATGCACTTTAATCCCAGAACTCTTAGGTGGAGATGGGAGTCAAAGCAAGGAGACTCTAAGGAAGCTCACAGGCTAAAAACAAGGCTTGCATAGCAGTAAGCACCACAGAGCCCCTTCCTCAAACAAGGTGGGAGCAAGGATTAGCACACCAGGTTTTCTTCTGACTCCTCATGACCCTCCCCCTCTCTAAATGAAACAACTCCAGGATAACTAGGACTTGGTACCTCTGGCCATTGTAGATGGGACAATCATTGTTGAAATCTTTAGCATTCAAATTATCTTAAGGATACTTTGTTGTTGAAAAGAATAAGGATAAACATTCTCTCTTTTCTTTCTTTCTTTTTGCCTTGAGAATGAAACCCTCACAACTCTAACTCTCTAACTCTTAGGCTGAAGTCTTAACTTTTTAGTGTATTCTTTCCTAACACATTTGTTAGCCACAGGGTTAAGGGTAGCTTTGAGGTTTCAAAAGCTCACACAACTCCCAATCACTCTTTCTGCCTCATGCTTGTAGATCAAGATTTGATTTCTCAGCTACTGGTCCCAATGCCATGTTTGTCAGATGGCTGCCATGCTTCCTGCTATGAAGGTTATAGACTTACCCTGTGACACTGTAACCTCCCAATAAACTCTTCCTTCTATAAGTTGACTGGGCATGAAGTCTTATTAAAGCAATAAAAAGTAACTAATTCATGTGCTGAAATCCCTTTTGATACCAATTGTTTGTTTGAGATGGGAGCCTTGTTGTATAGTCCAGCTGGTCATTAAATCCTCCCACTTAGCCTCATTAATGCTACCATTAAAAAAGCATCAATCACCATGTCCTGATATAACATTCACTTTGAATAAAACAATGTCAACTTGAAAAGCCATTGCTCAGTTATTCTAATGTTGATAGCATTATATATCATCTCCTATAAAAAGAAGAAGATGCATTCTGGAGTTTAAATATTTTTACTGTAAAAGTTGGACATATCATCTTAGACAGAGCTTTCTTCACTTCTCTGTGAACATCAGTCTTCACTGTGGTAGAAGTTCTACTTGGTTGAATGAAATGTTGTGTAGCTGACACTACTTTTACCATGAAACACAGAAACTTTTTTCTTTTTTTGTTTCTGCTCCTCCTTTTCTTCCTTGTCCTCTTCATGTTGATGATGCTGCTTCTAGTTTGCAATTTATATAATGACTTGATACATTTATAAGGAACATCACATGCTTTCTTGGACGGGAGTCGAGCCTGTGACTGTGACTGATGAGGGAGTGTCACAGGTAAGTTAAATACATAGAACTATAAATGATTGACAAGAGAATAAGACTTGTTTCCCAAGCAAGTCACAGGTCTTCCTGGCTCCTTGGAATTCACCCAGACAAATAGGCCACAGATGGAGCAGAATTCGGTGACATGAAGAGGCCTCCTCTTGATTTGAGACAGGAATGCTTTACCATCTGGCCAGTTGGATCTTCCTTCCTGTTTGACTGCTAATAGACAACCCTTTGAAACCAGTTTGTTAACTGTTATTTTTATGAATGTGTCTGTGAAGGAAGACCTTCTCTGATATCAAGTGATGACATTGTAAAGTCTATAAATCAGAAATATGATACAGGGTAAAATATAAACACACAGATATTTAGAGGGCAGAAGTCAGTTAAGATGTTTTAATAAATTGACAAAATATGTTAAAGGAGTTACTGTTTTGTGTATGAGATAGCTTTAATATTTAAAGGTAGATTTCACTTAGTTAAAAGTATTAAATTTATTACATAATCAGTTACTTATGTCATAATTACATATTATATACACATACTTGTATATGTGTGTACATATATATATGTAAATGATATATATGTACATATTATATATATTCGTGTGTGTGTGTGTGTGTGTGTGTGTGTGTGTGTGAAAGCTGGTGATAGCATAAGAAATACACATTTAGTTAAAAACATCTACTAGAGAGTTTTAGTATATATACCAAGTTAGTAATTTTAGGCCTTCATCTCAGTAATTGAGTCTTGATAAGTGAACTAAGGTAGGTGGTTGCCTGGTTTTATCTTCTTGCCTGACAAAATGGATCCTTAAAAAAAGTTAAATTAATAAAAACGATCTTCAACAATGGTCTTCAGTGTGTTTTAGAGCAAATGCTTAAAGGTAGCTGGAAAGAACACCAAACATAAAGCTGAAATTCTTGTAGCATGTTTAATTTATTATGAGAAGACTTGCTAGTACCTTGTTTCTGTATAAGTAATTGTAGAGGCTTGTTACAGATTCCACCCTATCTAGGGTGTTTCACATATTCAGGTGTTTTAATGGAAATCTCTAAACAATGCCCTTGGCTTTATTTTGGCTAAAGTGAATAGACAGACTTATGCCAGGTTCTATTAATTGGTGCTCTTGCCTCTTCTAAAGGATGGGCTTGATCTTTGGTTGCAGTAACTTAAACATCTGTAGTATTTCTTGATTGTTACACAAACAATATTATAATAACATTATACATTAAAACATTGAAAGTTTTCACAATTTTAAAATTCAGCAGCTGTTTTTTCTACATTTCTTTTTAATTTGTCTATATACACATTTGTTGTATCTTCTTATGTTTGCTGTGCATGCATGTGTGTATAAGTGTTCATGTCCATGTGTGTGGGTGTGTGTGCACATGGAGAACAGGAGTCAATGTAATGTCCCTTTGATTGCTCCCCACTTTATTTATTGAGGCAGAGTCTCTTAAGTGAACCAGGACGAATTCAGTGATTTTGGTTAGTCTTAACTAGTCTGTTTACCCTGTGGATCCTTTCTCTGTTTCTTGGTGCTAGGATTAAGGTGAGCTCTCTTGCCTATATGACATTTATGTTCAGGCGCTGAGGACCTGAACTCCATTCCTAATGCTTTTGTAGAGCACTGTTTCCACTTAACTATCTCCCCAGCTCGAACACTTAATTTTATAGGGCAAAGGTCATCGCACACATTTAGGATGGATCTTCCTACCATAGTTAAAGTAATCTAGATACTCACAGATGTGCCTAGATATTTGTTTCTGTGATGATTTTTAGTTGACAATCAAGATTAAGTATCACAGCCCCATTTTTTTCTGTCAACTTGATACTTAACCACCTCCTCTTGTTTAATTCATAACCTCCTATCTGTTGTCTTCATAGGCTCATAGCCATTTCATAGTGAATATACATTCAGTCCACCTTCAAAAGTCCCAAAGTATTTAGCAATTTTAGCACTGTTTAAAAGTCAGAAGTCTAAATCTCTTCTGAGACTCAAGGCAATTAATTACTCGAGAAAGAATGAAACCATAGCAAGGCAAGATGAAATCAAGGTAAGACTGAAACCCAACAAGGCAAACACCATATCTTGTAGCTCCATATCTGGAACCTGGTGCTAATGATATAATTATCTGGGCTCTGAAGAGCTTGGGTAGCTCCACCTTTCCAGGTTTTCTCCCCGAAGCACAGATAACCTCTTTCTTGGACTGATTCTACTCCATGCCTGCTGCTTTTTTCAGCACACATCCATTGTTTCAGCACCTTTAGTATTCTGGGGTCTCCACTGCAACTTAGGCTTTATTTTCCCAGACCCAAGGAGTGAACTTGTAGGACCTACAGCTGTGCTACACACTGTCTGGCCTCTGTGGCTCTTTGGGCTTTGGTGTAAGATTCTATGATATCTTCAGTTCTTTGTGGCTATCATTCATACCTACAAAAGCATCACCATATAAACATTGTTACATTTTGTTACCAGCTTGTGATGGAGCCTTGCCTCCTTTGACCACTGTTACTTTGGCCTTAGTGCTAACCTTGAAGAAAAAAATTCCCAGATAGTATTTTTGAGAAGGAAATTCAGTGCCATCTCTGTTTATGTTTTCTCCTTTTAAATGAATTTACATTTTCACAATTTTATGCATGAGATACTGGATCTTCCTCGAAGTACACTCTTCTTGGATCTCACCTGGTATATCTCTTCAGGCATTAAACTTTTTAACAAGTATAGAACTTTGGTTGTCTGTACTCTAAAATCTTGAAGCATGCTTACACACTTTCTTCACTAAACTTCATGTTTGCTTGTTTGTTTTTAACCTTTATATTCCACGTTTTGTTCTTTCACTGTAGATCTGCATGAGAACAGTGAAGAATAAGCACGACTCAGCCCAAGTACTATTCTGTTTTGAAGTTTCTTCCAAAAACGCAAATTATTTCACAATTTTCATTCAACTACACTCAAATTCTTTTAAAATTATTTCTTCTAATTTTGAGATTATAATATAATCGTATCATTTTCTCCTCTTTTCTCTCACCAAATTCTGTCATATATTTCTCATTGCTCTCTTTCAAATTCAGTTTATTTTTTAAAACATCAAATTCTTTAAAACATTTTAAATAAACTTCATTTTACAAAAGGACTTACAAATAAATGAAAACATCACTCACCAAAATTAACCAGGCCTCAAATTTATATAACTTGGTAAATTTATATGGTTGGAATAAACATTCAGAATGGAAGTGGAGATGCTTCACATTAAAATGCACAGTTTTGGTATCAAATATATTTTATGAATTTATCACTCCAATTCTTAAAGCATGAGAAGATTGCTGCCAGATTTTTTTTCCAAAATATCACATAAATGGCTCCCAGTGCATTTTCTGGATTAAAATTAAGATTTTGTAGTAGTTTAGGAAAAAAACATGGGGCAGAGGAGATAGAAAACTTTATTCTGATTTGTATTGTTTAGAAATTGAGCTGATAGGATTTGCTAATGGATTGTATTTCCACAGTTAAAGTAATTAAGGAATGGAGAATGAATCAATAGTAAATACCTTTGTCATTTGGATAAATGGAGATGCCATTTTCAGAGGAAAACAAGGTACTTTTGAGGAAAGAGGTGAGTGGGCACTTAGCATTGAGAAGTAACCATTAAGTATTTTACGTTTTGAAAGATAGAGTTTTGATGCATAACCAAGGCTGATCTAAAACTTGCAATCCCCTTTGCTTCAGCTTCCTAAGAGTTAGATTATAGGTATGTATCACCAAGCTAGCAATGGTGATATATATATATGTGTGTGTGTGTGTGTGTGTGTGTGTGTGTGTGTGTGTGTGTGTATGGGATTTCATAGGTATTTTTCTTCATTGAGAATTTTATACATGAGCATACTATATTTACATCCTGGAATCTATTGAAATTTTCTTCCATCTATATTGGCATGTTGAGAAGTGTGGCTTTTATAGATCTTGTGCTGGCAACCATATTGTAGGAGAGTTTATGAGTACAGCTCTCTATTCTGTCTGAAGACACTGTTAGGCAGCAGTTGTCCAGGTCCTCAGCCTCTTACAGTCTTAACACCCTGTCTTCCACAATATTCCCACAGTTTCCCGAGTGTTTGTTCTTGATGTCCTTTCTGGGACTGGGCCTGTGTGGTCACTTATTCTCTATATTTTGACCAGTTGTGGGTCCAATGGTATATCTGCTGCAAAAGGAAGCTTTATGAATAGGGATTGTAACTACACTTTACCTCCCAGGTCCTTCTTCTGTTCTATTTCTACATATGACTCAGAGAGGAAGACCGTAGTGAAATATGCTTTCTGAGGGTCTCCAGCTAGTTACAATGGCTCAAAAATTCTTGGAAAAAAATCTTGTTTATTTGTTATTTTACAAATTCTCAGTAACATTTTGGAAATAATATGAGGGTTTGTTCATTTTAGATGTTTGTTCCAACATGACAGTGCTTATGTCTGAATTTATTCCACAAAAGAACAAATTACTAAAGCAGTGGGTATGTGTCAATAGACATTTTGGTAATGTTTTAAAGCATCTAGAGAATATCATCCTGAGTGAGATAACCCAGTCACAAAAGAACAGACATAATATGCAGTCACTGATAGTGGGATGCTAACCCCAGAGGCTTGCACTCCCCCAGAAACAACTCACAGACTGTATGAAGTCCAAGAAATAAAGAAAACAAAAAAAATATACATATATTTACAAAACAAGAAGACTTTGACTATTTCCATGTTCCGTTTTGTTTTGCATGTACTTTACGCTTATTGTAACTATTAGGTTTTCAATGCATACTGTCAAGCCCTTGAAAAAAATCAAGTTCTGACGAAAAAAATATATTCACATGGTTTTATGTAAAAATTATTTCAATGTCTGAAAAAACATTACTGACAAAAATGTATAATTTTAAGCAAAAAATGTTTAAAATCTGTACATTTATCTTTGTTCTGTAAAATAAAGTCGTTTAAAAAAATAAAATAAAATTAAATTTTTTTATTTTTTGCAGGGAGGAATATATGTATATATATAAACTTTATTTTAAAAAACAAAGATAAAAGAAAAAAATTTTAAACATTTTTGCATAAATGTATACAAATACATTTGTGTATTAAAACATCTTTTTTTAAGATTTGATACTCTGCATTAAGGTCTTACTAGTTACAATGAGCAAAAAGTACATGTAAAACAGGATGTAACCAGGAATTAGTCAACGTTTTCTTGCTGTGTAAGGATTGAGCGTAATGTTTTTTTTTTTTTTTTTTTTTTTTTTTTGGTTTGTTTGTTTTCTTTATTTTTTTTCTTGAACTTCACACAGTCTGTGAGTTATTTCTGGGTCAGTCCAAGCCTCTGGGGTTAGCACCCCATTATCAGTGACTGCATATTATGTCTGTTCTTTTGTGACTGGGTTATCTCAGTCAGGATGATATTCTCTAGATGTAACCATTTTCTTAAGATATTAGTTAAGTCATTGTTTCTGATAGCTGAGTAGTACTCCATTGTGTAAATGTACCACAATTTTTGTATCCATTCATCTACTGAAGGACATCGGGGTTCTTTCCAGCTTCTGGCTATTATAAATAGAGCTGCTATGAACATTGTGGTGCATGTATCTTTGTTGTATATTGGAGTGTCTCTGGGGTATATGCCCAGAAGTGGAATAGCTGGATCTTCAGGTAGTACTATGTCCAATTTTCTGAGGAATCGCCAGACTGATTTCCAGAGTGGTTGTATCAGTTTACAACCCCACCAACAGTGGAGAAGTGTTCCTCTTTCTTCGCAGCCTCGCCAGCATCTGCTGTCATCTGAGTTTTGGATCTTGGCCAATCTGAATGGTGTGAGGTGGAATCTCAAAGTTGTTTTGATTTGCATTTCTCTGATGGCTAAGGATGTTGAGCATTTCCTTAGAAGTTTATCAGCCATTCCATATTCCTCAATTGAGAACATTTTGTTTAGCTCTGTACCCCATTTTTTAATAGGGTTGTTTGATTCTCTGGTGTCTAGCTTCTTGAGTTCTTTGTATACCTTGGATATTAGGTCTCTGTCTGATGTGGAGTTGGTAAAGATCTTTTCCATTCTGTTGGCTGCCATTTTGTTTTCTTGAGAGTGTCTTTAGCCTTACAGAAACTTTGCAATCTCATTAAGTCCCATTTGTTAATCTTTGACCTTAGATCTTCAGCCATTGGTGTTTTGTTCAGAAAATTTTCTACTGTACCTATGAGTTCTAAGGTTTTCCATAATTTCTCCTCTAATAGTTTCAGTGTATCTGGTTTAATGTGGAGATCTTTGATCCACTTACACTTGAGCTTTGTACAAGGAGATAAGAAAGGGTCTATTTTCATTCTTTTGCATGCTGAGTGCCAGTTGGACCAACACCATTTGTTGAAAAGGCTGTCCTTTTTCCATTGAATGTTTACAGCTCCTTTGTCAAAAATCAGATGACCATATACATGAGGGCTCATTTCTGCATCTTCTATTCTATTCCATTGATCCACATGCCTATTTCTGTACCAGTACCATGCAGTTTTCAGCACAATTGCCTTGTAATATAGCTTGAGGTCAGGGATAGTGATTCCCACAGATGTTTTCTTGTTGTTGAGAATGGATTTTGCTATTCTAGGTCTTTTGATATTCCAGATGAAATTGCACATTGATCTTTCCAACTCAATGAAGAACTGGGTTGGAATTTTGATGGGGATTGCATTGAATCTGTAGATTGCTGTTGGTAGGATGGCCATCTTTAAAATGTTGATCCTTTCAGTCCATGAGCATGGGAGATCTTTCCATTTTCTGAGAACTTCCTCGATTTTCTTCTTTAGAGGTTTGAAGTTCTTGTCATACAGGTTTTTCACTTGCTTAGTTAGATTCACACCAAGGTATTTCATAGTTTTTGTGACTATTGTGAAGGGTATCTTTTCCCTAATTTTTTTCTCCTCATGTTTGTCCTTTGAATATAGGAAGGCTACTGATTTGTTTGAGTTAATTTTATATGTAGTCACTTTGCTGAAATTGTTTATCAGCTGTAGGAGTTCTCTGGTGGAATTTGTGGGGTCACTTAAGTACACTATCATGTCATCTACAAAGTGATGATTTACTTCTTCCTTTCTGATTTGTATTCCTTTGATTTCCTTTTGCTGTCTAATTGCTCCACCCAGGACTTCCAGTACTATGTTGAATAGGTAGGGGGAGAGTGGGCAGCCTTATAGAGTCCTTGATTTTAGTGGGATTGCTTCAAATTTCCTTCCGTTAAGTTTGATGTTGGCTGTTTGTTTGCTGTATATTGCTTTTATTATGTTTATGTATGGACCTGGATTCCTGTTCTTTCCAGGACTTTTAACATGAAGGGGTTTTGAATTTTGTCAAATGCTTTCTCAGCATCTAGTGAGATGACCATGTGATTTTGTTCTTTGAGTTTGTTTATATGGTGGCTTAGATTGATGGATTTCCATATATTAAACCATCCCTGCATCCCATGGATGAAGCCTACTTGGTCATAGTGAATGACCGTTTTGATGTGTTCTTGGATTCGGTTTGCAAGGATTTTGTTGAGTATTTTTGCATCAATGTTCATAAGTGAGATTGGTCTGAAGTTCTCTTTCCTTGTAGGGTCTTTGTGTGGTTTAGGAATGAGGGTTATTGTAGCCTCAAAAAATAATTTAGGTAGTATTCCATCTGATTCTGTCTTGTGGAATAGTTTGGAGCGTATTGGTGTTATATCCGCAATAAATGTCTGATAAAATTCTGCACTGAACCCGTCTGGACCTTGGCTTTTTTTGGTTGGGAGGCTTTTGATGACTTCTTCTATTTCTTTTGGTGTTATGGGATTATTTAGATGGTGTACCTGGTCCTGGTTTAACTTTAGTGTCTTGTATCTGTCTAGGAATTAATTCATTTCCTCCAGATTTTCCAACTTTGTGGAGTATAAGTTTTTGTAGTAGGATCTGACGATTTCTTGAATTTCCCCAATTTCAGTTGTTATGTCTCCACTTGCCTTTCTGGTTTTGTTAATTTGTATATTCTCTCTTTGCCCTCTAGGTAGTCTAGCTAGGGGTTATCAATCTTGTTGATTTTCTCAAAGAACCATCTCTTGGTTCTGTTGATTCTTTTGATGGTTCTTTTTGTTTTTATTTGGTCTATTTCTGCCCTAAGTTTGATTATTTCTTGCTGTCTGCTCCTCTTGGGTGTATCTGCTTCCTCTTGTTCTAGAGCTTTTAGCTGTGCTATCAAGTTGCTTATGTATGCTTTCATCAGTTTCTTTTTGGAAGCACTCAGAGCTAAGACTTTTTCTCTCAGTACTGTTTTTATTGCATCCCATAGGTTTGGGTATGTTGTGTTTTCGTTTTCGTTGAATTCTAAAAAAAACCTTAATTTCTTTCTTTATTCCTTCTTTGATTCTGCTATTGTTTAACAGTGTATTGTTTAGTTTCCATGTGTATGTGGGCTTTTTGTTGTCTTTGTTGTTATTAAAACCAGCCTTAGACAATGGTGATCTGAGAGGATGCATGGGAGTATTTCAATCTTCTTATATCGATTGAGGCTCGTTCTGTGTCCAATTATGTGGTCAATTTTCGAGAAGTTGCCATGGTGTGCTGAGAAGAAGGTGTATTTACATTAGGATGATATGTTCTGTAGATATCTATTAATTACAGTTGGTTCAAAGTCTCTGCTAGTTTTACAGTGTCCTTGTTCAGTTTCTGTTTCCATGATCTGTCCATTGGAGAGAGCGGGGTATTAAAATCTCCCACTATTATTGTGTGGGGTGAAATGTATTTTTTGAGCTTTAGTAGGGTTTCTTTTATATATGTGGGTGCTTTTTTATTTGGAGCATATATGTTAAGGATTGAGAGTTTCTCCTGACAGATTTCCCCGGTAATGAGTAAAAAGTGTCCTTCCTTATCTTTTTTAATATCTTTTGGTTGGAAATTTACTTTATTCGATATTAGAATAGCCACTCCAGCTTGCTTCTTGGGGCTGTATGCTTGGAAGTTTTTTCCACCCTTTTACTCTGAGATAGTGTCTGTCTTTGTCTTTGAGATGAGTTTCCTGTATGCAGCAAAAGGCTGGATTTTGTTTATGTATCCAATCTGATAGCCTATGTCTCTTTATCGGGGAGTTGAGTCCACTTGTGCTCTTTTCGGGTGTGCATGATGTCTGTTTAGGCTCTTCTAGCTTTCATAGTCTCTGTTGAGAAATTGGGTGTGATTCTGATTGGCCTGCCTTTATATGTTACCTGACCTTTTTCCCTTACTGCTTTTAGTATTCTTTCTTTGCTTTGGGCACTTGGTGATTTGACTATTATGTGTCGGGAGGTATTTCTTTTCTGGTCCAACCTATTTGGAGTTCTGAAGGCTTCTTTTATGCTCGTGGTCATCTCATTCTTGAGGGTAGGGAAGTTTTCTTCTACAATTTTGTTGAAGATATTTACTGTGCCTCTTAGTTGATACTCTTCTCCCTCTTCTATTCCTATTATCCTTAGGTTCGCTCTTTTCTTTGTGTCTTGGATTTCCTGGACATTTTGGTTTAGGAGCTTTTTGTTTTTTGCATCTTCTCTGGCTGTTTTGTCTATGTTTACAATGTTGTCTTCTGCCCCTGAGATTCTCTCTTCCATCTCTTGTAATCTATTGGAAATGCTTGCATCTGTGACTCCTGATTTCTTTTTTAGGTGTTCTACCTCTAGGGTTATCTCTTTTAGTGTTTTCTTTATTGTGTCAATTTCCGTTTAAAATTCCCTCTTCCATTCCTTCGTCTTTTTGGTTTTGTTTTCCACTAGTTCTTTTAGTTTTTTGAGTGTTTTTCTTGTTTCCTCTTTAAAAGCTTCTGAATCTTTTTGCTTTTCCTCCCGTTCTTGTTTAAGTATCTCTATCAGCATCTTGAGGTATGATTTCAGGTCTGCGTCTTCTTCTTCTGAGTGTTTGGCATTCTGATGTTTGCTGTTATGGGAGAGCTGGGTTCTGGTGTTGCCAGGTTGTCTTGGTTTCCTTGGGATATACTCTTTTGCTTTCCTCTTGCCATTTTGTTTTCAGTGATATGTTCTCGCCTTTCCCTTGTATCTGGTCTGTGTCCCTGGATCTCCACTGGTCCAGGTGGCAGATGGGCCAAGCCCTGTTCTATGCCTCAGAGTTGCCGGGTGGGAACAGAAGATCCAAAGTTCTGTTCCTGGTCCCAGTTTTTCAGACTTTAGGAGCTGCCAGTCTGGGTGGCAAATGGGCAGGGCTCTTTTCTGCACCCTGAAGTTGCCGCCGGGTGGAAACAGATGTTCCAAAGTTCTGTTCCTGGTCCCTGGATCAGGCAGGCATGGCGGGGGTGCACTTTCCGTGTGCACTCTGCAGAGATCTCTCTGCTCCCTGGCTGCCTAGATCTCCTACTCACCAGTTTTTCAGCCTTTACGAGCTACCGGTCTGGGTGGCAGATGGGCTGGGCTCTCACATTGCTGTTTTATTATTTGTAACTTTTTGATTTTATATTTTATGTTCTTTTACTTGAGAGTTATATTTGAGTTTTTTAAAATAAAATTTTCCTATGTGTGTGTGTGTGTGTGTGTGTGTTTGTGTTTGTGTATGTTTATGTGTGTGTGTGTATGTGTGTTCCTACCCACATTATTGCAGAGAGCAGAGTGATATCTGATGCTCCGGAGCTGAAGTTAGGTGGTTATGAAGCTACTTGATGTGGGTATGTGGGTGCTGGGAACAGAGTTCTAGCTCTCTGCAATAGCAGCATAGGTTTTTAACTGCTGAGCCAGCTCTCTAGCTTTAAGATAGAGTGCTTTATTTCTCTATAAGTAGTTGCATGATATATGGTCACCTTCCTACAGATATTTTCAACCAGTGCCTTACCTTAATCATTGCTTTTGTCTTGCCATTCATTTCCAGATCTTGTCTCTCTGTTTCTTTGTCTCCTTTTCTCTGTAACCTGGACACTGGTTGGTTTCATAACGACATTTTCATTTTTGTCATTTTAACTTATAAGACTCTTGGATGTTTGTTTTTGTTTCTGGCACATTCATTCACCATTATTTTATTTCTCAATTTAGATTGTTGAATTGATCTTAAGGTTTTATAGATACTTTTAATTAAGTAATGTTTGTATATTGTAAGTTTCGTCAGGTAGGTAATCTTTCCTTCTTTGCTATTTACCCTATAGTGCTAGTGATTGCTTTTATTTTTCTCTTGCCAAATACTGCTTTTATCTGAATATTGTGTTTCTTGAAAGTTCATATTTGGATATGTTGTACTGGTGTGATAAAAAGGGTTCTTTGGGAGCAGGTCTTGCAATTATTGTCTTTATAAAAAGCCCTTTAGATCTGCTTTGCCTCTTCTACCATATAAGTATGCAAGCAGAAGTCCCCATCTGTAATCCAGAAAGTTGGACTTATTCAGCACCTTCATCTTTGAGCTGTTTAGCCAACAGATATGAGAGAAGTATTAGATACACAGTGTGTGTTACTTTGTTACAGCAGCTTAAATGGATTGGAGACTATGCTATGCAATTTTTTAAAAAGCAGGCTAATTAGCTATCATTTGCCTGTGTGAGGCATGCCTCTTAGGAAAGTAAAATCAGTTTACCTGAAAAGGCACTCAGTTTTGAGATTAAAAAATGGCAACAATTTAACACATTTTTATCATGCAGTCATCTCTTGCTCTGGAGTCATGCACAGGCTTTTCTATTGTTATCTCTACAAGCCAGTGCTTGGTGATAGGCTTTTTTTCCAATTCTTTATGAATTTTATGCATCCTATCCTATTCATTTTTTTTTCTGTCCCTTCCTATCTGCCTTCTACTATTGCACCCTTCCCTACAAAAGAAAATAAAACAAAAGCCTCACTCCTGAAACAAACAAACAAAGCAATCTAGTTCACGGTGAAAGCTGTGCTGTGTTATGGTGAGTCACACACTATATACTCCCTTGCCCAGACAAGTTTACCTGCAAAATGTTCATTGCAACAAGTTAAACTTGTGTGGCAATTTTTGTGCTTTATTTCTCTGCTTAAAATATATAGAGACTCCTTAATCTTGTAAGTTTATTTCTAAATTTACTGACTGATATATATTTTCCAGTTTTAGTACTTGGATTTAGATTTTCAGTTGTTTGATACTAATTGTTTTTTAGTTTGCAAAAAAAAAAAATAGAATTTTGGCTGCTGAAAAGATAACTTTACAGATGGTGAGCCTCAAAAACTATTATGTTTTATTTAGTTTAGAGAAAATATAAAAGGAGAAATGAACTTAAAATAATCAGAAAGTAACACTATTTTTCTAAAATTTTATGGAGGAGAAAGGATTCTTTTTTTTTCAGTGATGCTGTCAGACAGCACATTCTGTAGCAGCCCAGGATTCTGCAAGCAGCCGCTGAAGTCCTATGACTGTATATGACCCATATGACTGTATGTTCCTGGGCATCTGTTTCATGAGTCTTTATGTGGTGGTTATGTTCTGCTAGAATGGCTGTGTGAGTTAATAATATGAGATTGATGAAAGCCTTTCAGGAAAGTAAGGGAGAAAGTAATTTCTCTTAATTCTGCTTTTCAAGAAGACAGAAATTGTGTTTCCATCACCATGTGTGCCCTGTAGTTGATTTAAGAAATTATAAAATTGTTGAATCAGCTCTTTCATAGTCTTTTTTTTAAAGGATGCTTTTCATTTGGATTGTTAACCTTTTACATGGTTTATTAACTATTATTTTATTCATATATCTGTGTGTATATCTGTGTAAGTGAATGCTGTGCATGTGCTGGTGTCTGCAGAGGCCAGGAGAGGGCATTGGATCCTTTGGAGCTGCCATTGCATATTGTGAGCTGCCTGGGTATGCCTTACTGGGAACTGAACTTGGGTCTCTGGAAGAATAGCAAGTGTTCTCAACTACAGATCCATCTCTCTATCTCTCTGTTAACTTCTGAATTTATTATATCTGTAGCAACTCTTTCAAGCAAGTTCCTTAGTTTTTAATTTGGCCTTGGTTTATGTTGGTTAGGTTCAATACTGTTTCTGTTTGAGGCCCTAGATATGAGGTGATGAGTAAATTCTCCTTTTATCTTCAGAGACTAAGGAGATTGTGAAGTATAAAATAAAGTCTAAGGCTCTATCTTAACTGCAGAATGCTTTTCAGTTATTCTTTCAATGTCCTACAGTTATAGCATTTTTTTAATGATCCTCATTATGCTCATTATATCATGTCAGTATAATGTATCCAGACCAAATTTAAGATGTAAATGAATACTTTTTTGTTTTTCTTAACTATAAATGCTTAGGAATATAGAAAAATTGAAAACAAGCCCTTTCCCCTATGTATTTAGTAGATTTCCTTTTAATAATTTTAATTTTCAATGTATGTATTAAATTTAGACATTCAGTCTTTATCTTACTTTTGAATTTTTTTTTGTAAAATAAGCAATTGGTGTATTTTGGCTAATATTTGAAGAACGTAATGGATTTCTTTAGTTTAAATAACACCAAAATCTAATTTTGTGATTTTTGTGTTAAAAGCATATTTAATAGGTTTTCTAGAATATCCTCTGTGAAAACAGCATATAAATGCACTACACTAGTTAATTAGTACTTATTTGTAATTCCATCTGTGGTTTCATGTTTAAATTTTGTGAAATTTCTTGTTCCAAACCGAGGCTCACCTTTTCTGTTGGTTAGTTAAGTGGTCTTTGTTTCATTCCACAGTGGATCTTAGATTTGAAATGACACAGGTACAGTGGCTAGGAATAAAGGCAGGCTTGGTCGTGGATACTTTATATGGTAAATAACTTATGTTATCTACTTTGTGCAGTTTATAGAAACTCAGACAGCTAAAGAGGGGTAATTGGAAAGAATTGAAACATGATTATTATTCATAAATCTTATCTTTTGAGAAAGGAAGGAAAAGAGAAGAGAAATGTAGGGTGAAAAAGATGGAAGATTGAGATACATTGTCATTTACTCTGTGGAGACATGAAGTGTGCCTTGAAAAAGAGCTACAGCTTTCTTTGGTCACTTGCCTCAAGACTGCTCACATTTATCTTGGCTATATATTTTTAACTTAATGAGACATTATATTCTAAACAAACTTCCTTGGACTTCTACTTATTCATTTTCCAACTTAAGAAGTACTTGTCCACAATATAGATGAAGAAACAAGAAGAAAAAGGCAAAATATAATTCTCAAGGTAGTAAGGGCTTTGTGAAAAGATCAGTTTGTACAACTTAGTATGGTTGGATGTTGCAGCAGTCAAAGCATATGCAACTTGTGGTGGGAGCAAGGTGATAGAGCTGCTGTGGGAAGTCTCAGAGGAGGAGCATGGATTGAAGCCTCTAGGCTGACCAGCTTGGTGCAGACCTCTTGATGGAAACTAGAAGTAACCTTATGATTTCAGCATTTCTGTTGGTTTTTCGGGAATTTTTATGGTACTTGTTCACCATTAGGACCATTACTGTCACTAGCCTGTGAACCATCATTCAGTATTTTACACTAGTTCCTAAGGTAAATGTAACCATTCTTTTTTTCTTCCAATTTTATTGGATATTCTCTGTATTTGTGTTTCAAATGTTATACTCTTCCTAAATGTAGCCATTCTTAATTTGACATCTGAAGAGGTTGCTCAAACTTTTTTTGGATAGTTTCACATATGCAGAGTAATGCTGGCACAAGCGAGACAGTTAGAGATGGAGGAGGCTGCTGTTCCCCATTAAGAACAATCATTTTGAGGCTGTGATAGAGCAGATAAGGTGTTAGACAGGAGTGGTGCTGGTACAGCATGGTAGGAGCAAGGGAAGCTGCAGTGGCTTCTGGAGATCAGGAGGAAAGCAGTGTAGCTAGAACTCCTGCTTCCTGTGACCAGCACCTTCTCTTGGAAGTTCTGAAATTTGTGGGTCCCAAATCAGATTGTGTCGTCAGTTACAAGAGAGGTGTATAGAGGATATGTTTACTTTTTATTTGTTGGAATGTTATGAAAACTGGGTTTGCTTGATTCTGTTACTTGAACCAGCAATAATTTTACTAATACTAAGACTAGTTTAGGTATGAAGTTTGAAATTCCAACCTTGAACACATGAAACTGGAAAAATAAAAACCCAAATCTGCTCTTTTATGTTAGTAATAAATTTCTGCTTTTCTAACCAGATGAGTAGTTTCAAGTTCCAAATGTATATAAAAAAAATGATGGGTAAAAACACCGAGGACAGATACCTACTGTTTGATTTTTGCTATAGAAAACCACAGTCTTGATTTATGGCACCCTAGTGTTTTATTTCATGGGAGTAGAGTTTAAGAACCTATGAACCTGCCAAGTCAATGCCTTTCCACTAATGCAAAAGTGGCCTCCTATTCTGTGGCTGATTCCAACATGCAGTTGGGGGCATACATAAGACTGGACCGTGAGCAGTCACACCATAGTCAGGTAGTCTTTCTGTCCTTTGAAAATTGACTTTATTTTTTAATATTTCTAAAATGGCTTCTGAAATGTATATCCTTGCATGGGTCAGGAGCCAATTTATTTTCAAGAGATTTTCTTTATGAACACAGTGACCTTATCAGGCATAGACAATTTCCTGTGTTATTAAGATGTTCCTTGGCAGAATATTATCTTTCTTGGTGAACATATCATGGTATAAAACACACACAGAGCCAGATGTTTTTTTCTGAGTGAATTAACTGTATTGTCATTTATCTGTTGCAGATCTTGTTTTTGAGTTTACTGACAGCCACTTCTGTAGTTAGTGACTTGCTTGGATGAGGTCTTGGCTTTCTCTTCTTTTATTCTGACTTTTAGCAGACTGAGTCATAGCCAGGAAGTTCTCTGAAGCCAACTCTTTAGTTCTTATTTTTATTTCAGGAACACTTTAGGAAATGGTAGTACTGCCCAAAGCAGGAGTGCTTGGTTTCTCTATGGAATGATAAAGATGTTGTTTTGTGTCTCCAGTGTGTTCTTGTTCTATTCTAGAACTCAAGGAGTGTCTAGAGTTCTAGAGGTCTCAGTGTTTGATAGAGAACAGGGCTTGAAATTGTATTTCCTGATTCTCAAGGGCACCCTAATAGGAAAAAACCCAAACAAACAAACAAACAAAACAAACAACCCCCCAAACTACTTTGATGCTTCTTTGTGAATCCAACTCCTGCCTTATATGGAAATCTTGCTGGTACTGGATACCATAGCTTGTCACATCACTTTATTGCCATGTTTCATCAGTAACTGAAGCTAACACAGGCATAGAATTAAATGACAATCATTTTCAAAATTATTTTAGCATAATATTTTTGATAATTATTAATTAAAAATGTTTCAAAGAAAAACTTATTAAAAATTCAGATTACATGGCTAACAAGTATATATTTGGAGAAGTTATTTGTAATTTTTTTTTTTTTTTTTTGTAATCTGAGTATGACCTGTGGTATGTTAAGTTCTTCATATGTTCATCCCAGAAGCTGCAACTGAATTACATTTTTTTGGTACTTTTTCTCTGTGATTAAAAAAAACATTTTTATAGAATGAAATTTAAAAAATGAATTAATATGGTAAGAGAAGGTATCAGACCTAGTTTGAATCTTTTCTCTTTTAGCTCATAATTGAGCCTTCTTCCTTTCTCCTTTCAGTGATCTCTGTCTTCATATAAGACTAACTTTCATGATTCCTAGCATAAACAGGTGTGTTTATGAAGAGTAGGAAAAGGCTCTCAGTGTCATCATCTCTGGTCTTGTAAGGATTGAGTTAATTAGACACATCATTTATGCCAGTTGAGAAAGAAAAAGCTGTAGTATGTCTGGGTGTGTGGGCTTGGGCAAAGGAGGCCTGAATGAGGGTTGCATGAGTGAAGGTTACTAGAGACATAATTTATCAAGCTTCTCCCCTAACACTGAGGGAAGCCATGACAACTTCACAGTAATCTAATGGTCACCAAGTTTTCTGAGCAGTTTATGCTATGTAAACAGTTTGCATTCATGCCTCTTTGTGAGGTTTGGAAGTTCCAATACTATGGTTTTCTGGACATTATCCCGTCCATATAATTGAGGGGTGCAGCATTTTATTTTGAAGTCTAGATGGTAGTTGTTTGGAAATTTTGGTTGGCATTTTTCTTTTTTCTTTTATTTTTTTTCATTTTTCAGGTGAAACCGAATATCACAGGACATATTTATGTTTTGCTTTTGCATTATAATTTTATCATTTTCCAGAAAGTGTTTTCTTATTCTAAATTAAGAAACCATTACCTGTCTGGCAGGGGAGCTGGATGTAAACTGAGCTAGAATTTTGGTGACTGGTTTGTGTGTGTGTGTGTGTGTGTGTGTGTGTTTGTGTGTGTGTGTGTGTGTGTGTTTGTGTGTGTGTGTGTGTGTGTGTGTGTGTGTATGTGAGAGAGAGAGAGAGCTAACATATGAGGGGAAAATATAAGTTGGAAGCAGGAAGATGATGAAAAGGCCATTGTGGGAGTTGAACATGAGAGAATGATGCTTTCATAAGGACAGAGGTATTGATGTGGTTTTGGGGGCCTGAGGTTTGTTTTTGTTTCAGCCACTATCTTTGAGACAATAGTGAATCAAAATTGTATCAGCAGGCAGGTTTTATTACCCATTTCCAAACAGAGATGTCTCTCTAAGATACACAGGGAAAGGCTAACATAGACTGCCCATATTTGTTCTGCTTTTCATTTTACCCTGAGGAATGAAAGAATTCTGTGGAGCACTGCCAGCATTAGTTTAGGCTGAAACATATAATTGTATTGGGTAATAAAGGAATTTAAAAATTCCTGTTGTTTTTCTTGTGGCTTATTTTTTTTTTTTTTTTTTAACAAATCAGACTAATGGTGAAATACTTTTGCAAGTGTTCCCATTCATCTCTGACTGATGTAAGAAACTTACTGCCTTGTGGTTTCATAATTACCAAAGCCCCAATTTCTTTGGCAACTCTTTTCTCTGTGTGTAGATTTTCCTTTTGGCAGTAAAAATGTTTACTCACATGCCATGATTAGCGCTGGCATTTCTGGTCTGGTGGAGGCAACATCTGCATGCTGATGGATTAGCCACAAGTGAGATAGATAATCTTTTATATACAGGTCAGCAGAGAAGCTACCATTGGTCACTGGGTTGAGCTATAGATTTCTGACTGCTTGTTCATGTCTAGGATCATATAGAATGCCTCTGAACCTGGCAGTTTTCATTCTACTCTAGAAATTACAGTACCATGGCCACACTAATCAAGCCAAAGAATTTGAAAACACTTGTGTGTTTTTGAAGAGTGTTTTCTAGACCTTGTTCTCTAGTAGATGAACAATATCCCCCGAGAACCAGTTAGACACAGAATCTCTGTTCCAGCCTGGTCCTGTGCTCTAGAGAGTGTTGATGTAGTAAAGAAGCTGTCCTGTGGTTACCAGTAGAGGTCTTAGTGTGTCTGCTAGTCTCCCAGCAGTCCTCACCACAATGGGACCATCTAGCAGTGTAAAAAGAAAGTTTGTTATCTGCATCTGCAAAGCTGGAGAAAAGCAATCTGGCTGGTTCTTGCATGTGCTTTTTTGATAGTCATTTGGTGATCATTTTTTATTTTCTGTAACATTAGTAGAGAAAACCCATGGCATTTGTCTTTTTATTTAAAATCCAGGAATAACTTTTACTTTTTATTTTAACAGGATATTAAAGGAAACATGGGCTATATAGCATGTGTAAAGAAAATAAAACATATTGAGTAGAAACTGAAAAGTTCTCAAGCTGAGAGACAAAAATCCTAAATAATATTTATATATGCATATTAATCGTGATAAGTTTGACTTATAGTGTTTGTTCTTAGTGATTCTGGAATCTAAAGAAAATTTATAGGCTAAAAATACAATTTTAAAATATTGGACCTTAAAATAAAACTGAAGTACTAATGCATCTTATTTTCATATTTTCCAAAGAAACATTCTATGGCTAAAATTTAAAAGTCAGTTTAAAGTTTCTTCTAAAAGTAAGTAAAAATTGCTTTTGCTTTGAGTCTCATTTGTTTACTGACTCATCTCATTTTCTATTCATTGATCATGTGCAGGGGGCTAAGGCTGTGTAGAGCACATATTCATTAGACTAACATTCATTTGCTGAGAACATTCTTCATTCTCTGTAATGACATGCATCACTATTGAAAGATTTTTGGAGTGACTGACAGTTTATCAGTGTATAGTTTTTGTTGTTATTATTGTTGTTCACTTGAAATGATGACATACAGCTTACACAAATGGGAGAGTCAGTTTTTAGGTACTAAATATTTAATTTTCTAAATTCTGCACCAGAAAATGGTATTAACTGAAAAGAACGGACATGATGTTGTTTATTTTGGAATTTCTTAACAGCTGACAAAACTTATAACGATTCCACCTTTTAAAGTATTTTAAGGATTTGTTAAAAACAACAACAACAACATGCCAATACTCAGGTTATAAATGCCAGAAGTAATAATGGGCAATTCAAAATCTCTTTTGTTATTTGTATTTTATGCTTCAGTTTGATTTTATCAGTAGGTTAGGGCATCTTTTTAAATTATGACCATTATATTTGATTTCATTTACATAATTTGAACTGACATTTGTACAGTATTTACAATTGATTCTTTAAATGCTGATTCTTGCTCTCCAATAGAAGAATTAGCCACCAACGGTTGGAACTGCTGATTAACCAGGGATTAGCATTTCAATACTTTTGAACTTAATTTTTCTTAAGTATATAATAGTCAAGGGCCCCATTAGTAAGAAACTCTTATGGACACGTTTCTGAATTTGAAAAATCTAAAACAGTTATGTGCTTGTTATCTAGTGGTTGAGATATACTAATCTTTTCTCATCAGTCACATGCATGTTGGCTGACATGTTTTACTGTTACATATTAGTGGTAAGGAAGTAAAATACTTCATCTTAAAAAAAGAGAGACCAGGGTCTGGAAAGAGGCTTAGAAGTTAAGAGCACTCACTGCTCTTTCAAAGGTCCTGAGTTCAACCCCCAGCAACCACATGGTGCCTCACAAACCATCTATAGTGTGATCTGATGCCCTCTTCTGGCTTACAGGTGCACGTGCAGATAGAGTTTAAAGTAAATACCTTTTAGAGGGAGTGGGGAGGAGAGAGGAGAGAGAGAGAGAGAGAGAGAGAGAGAGAGAGAGAGAGAGAGAGAGAGAGAGAGAGAGGGGGGGGGGGAGAGGGAGAGGGAGAGGGAGAGGGAGAGGGAGAGGGAGAGGGAGAGGGAGAGGGAGAGGGAGAGGGAGAGGGAGGGAGGGAGAGAGACAGAGAGAGAGAGAGAGAGAGAGAGAGAGAGAGAGAGAGAGAGAGAGAGAGAGAGAGGCATTTGGTCATAAGGTACAGCCCCCAAATATACGCAATTGGTAGTTACCTTTCATGTTAAGCTGTGGATCTACTTTGATTTTGAAAACTGTTTAACTTTTTAGTTCTTTTGCTATCTATTGATTATGAAGAAACCAGTGTCCTTTTGGCATGTCATTTCCTGTGGTATTTTGTCTATTAAATATAGTTAATGGACAACAATAAAGATAGGAAAGATAAACTTGGCTCTTGGTCAGTGGTTCTTAAACTTCTTGGTTGTGACCCTTCAGAAGGTTGAATGACCCTTTCATAGGGTTCATCAAATACCATTGGTAAAACATAAGTATTTACATTGGTATTCATAAAAGTAGCAAAGTTAGTTATAAAGTATCAATGAAATAATTTTATGATTGGGTGTAACCACAACATTAGGAATTGTATTAAAGGGTCACAACATAGGGAAGGCTGAAAACCATTGCAGTAAGTAATCTTTAATTGATTAGTAAGAACAGACTGATGCCTTTAGTATGATAACATTGTGCTGCATGACACTGGGTATGGAAAGGCTCATTTAAAGAAGTCTTTGTTTGTTGTGTCTTTCTTAGCATCTTTCTTTGTTGCTCCTTATCCAGACCTTATGAAGGAAAGAAAGAAAAGCATCATTCATAGAAGAGGCTTTTCTTGGTAAACCTTTGAATGAGTGTCTTCTAACTTCCACACTCTTAAAAGTAAAGTTTGTAGTACAAGTTTTGGGTGGCACTAGACATTGGCTGTGTGAAAGCAAGTGGTATAAGCTTAGGTGAAAAAGTCTTTTAGTGAATTTGAGTTGGAAAAGCATTGGTGCATACTTGTGGTCATTGCCTTTCTTTCCTAATTTATTTGCCAACAGCTGAATTAGAGATCATAACCACTTCCCATTATCTTAATTTAATTTTGAATATGAGTGCCTTTGAAATGGTAATTTTTGTGTATAAGCATAAATTATTAACAACAATCTGAATAGAAAAGGATTTAGTATGTTATTTTGATATTGAGTAGAATTTTGGAGCTAAGAGAATCTCCAAGTAGCATTATTTTATGTATTCACAAACTATTTTTCTTTTAGTTGCATAAAAATGTTTACTGGGCTAATAGTTTATTTTTTCCCCTAATTTTTCCTCACTACTTTTTTCTACATTTATGTATAAAGCCTACCAAGAAACATCAACATTTTTAATTAAAAATTTAAGAATATGGCTGTGTCTTGAAATGATATACATTACTAGGAAGCATAATTAGGGATGCTTATGTATGTAAACATTAAAAGTAGCCTTAATACATTTTTTCTTACATTTTACATAAAGTATAAGACCAAATAGATAAAAATTGAAAATCTGTTTTATAAACTGAGGTATGATGGTACATGCCTGTAATCCTAGCACATAGAAAGTGAAAACAGGCTGTGGGTTCAAGGTCTGCTTGGCTTACTTTACATGCAAAACTACTTCCCAACCCTCTCTACTGTCTGCAAAAAGGTTCCTTTTGTCATTCTACCTACCTTATGATGGGTTTCCATAGCCAAAAAAAAAAAGACCCTTTATTTAAATAGAAATTAGATTTTAAATATATTTATAGGTTCATTTCTGTATAAACATCTATATAAGCTTTTAATTGTTTGTAACTGCCAATTGCCTATTAACAGTTCCCTTGTTTATTTTTTGGTGATATGTTTGTTGTTTATGTGGACATTAAATTTCCTAATTGTGACTTGCTTTTAAAAACTTAGTTTTGGGGGCATCTCTTGTTTGTTTTGACCGTATAGACATTTTTAGTTTTGTCAGTTTGTTTTCCCGATATCTGGATTTTGAGATCTGATTAAAATATTCTCTGCTTTGTGCTTATTAGTTTATCTATCCATTTGATTTCTAGTATTTTGATTACTTTTCTTGTAAAAAGAGTTTATTTTTATTCATGTGTACGTGTCTGAGTGAGTTTGCTACATGTGTAAAGGTGATGGGGTGGCCAGAAGGGGAGTGAGATCCCCTGGAGTTGGATACAGGCAGTGGTGAGCTACCTGATATGGGTGCTGGGAACCAAACTTGGCTCTCTGGGAGAGCAGCAAGTGCTCTTAACTGCTGAGACATTTGTCTAGCCACTGATACAATTTTAAAATTTGCATTGCATCTGAAATTTATTTTGATGTGAAGAATGAATTTATTATATTTGCAAAAATACATTTTCAGTGTCATTTATTAAATAAGCTAGTTTTTCCTATTGGCTAAAAGATGCTACTCATATAACATAATTTCTTGTAAGTATTTGGGAGTAACTAATTCTATACCTCTTAAATACTTTACAAGTTGTTCAAGCCTTGACTGAGTTTAATTGTATTTAAGTTGCCTTTCTAGAAAGTTACCTACATTAATTTTTTTTGTTTTGTTTTGTTTTTAAAAAACAAAGGCATTTTAAGTACCCTTCTTCAGGAATAAAGGCACATTCTAAGTAAAAAAAAATATGGACATAGACATTTGTATTACTTTAATGTTTTTAGTTCAAAGAAAGGTTTGTGACATTAATTTATATCTTTTGTCTGACATTTAGTTGTGACAGGATTCCTTCTAGAAAATGTAAACTTCGGCTTGAAGATATTATATTTAAACAAATGCCTATTTAAATTAGTTTTTCAAAATTATTTGTATAGTCCTATGTAATGGCAGACATATAAATTAGTAGTTATATATTTATTTTCAATTTATCCTAGCAAAATTTTATTTACTCCATTTCTATCCTGCATTCAGAGTTGACACTTAAGATGAGGTTAAATGAATTTATTGAAGAAACGTTTAAAAACACTACAAAATTTCATTAAAATTTTTATTGGATATATTTTATTTACATTTTGAATGTTACACCTTTTCCGAATTTCCCCTTCATATCCCCTATATCATCACCCCCTCTCTGCTTTGATGATGGTCTTCACCCCCCCACCTTTCCACCTGGACATTCCCCTACCCTTTAGCCTCAAGCCTTGTCAGGAACTAGGGCTTCTCCTTCCATTGATGTCCAACAATGCCATCCTCTGCTACATGTGCAGGTGGAGCCATGGGTCCATTCATGTGTACTCTTTGGATGATAGTTTAGTCCCTGGGAGAGCTGATTGGTTGGTATTATTGTTCTTATGCAGTTGCAAACCCCTTCACCTCCTTCAATTCTTTCTCTAACTCCTCCATTGGGAACCCTGTGCTCAGTTCAATGGGTGGCTCAGAGCATCTTTCTCTGTATTTGTTATGCTCTGGTAGAGCCTCTCAGTAAACAGCTATACACTCGTGTCAGCATGCACTTCTTGGCATTAGCAATATTGTTTGGGTTTGGTGGCTAAATATGGGCTGGATCCCCAGGTGGGGCAGTCTCTGGATGGCCTTGCCTTCAGTTTCTCCTCCAAACTTTGTCTCCATATTTCCTCCCCCTTCTAAGAACTGTTGAAGCATCCTCGGTTTGGTCTTCCTTCTTCTTGAGCATCTAGTGGTCTGTGAATTATATCATGGGTATTTCAAACTTTTGGGCTAATACCCACTTATCAATGAGTGCATACCATGGGTGTATTTTTGTGATTGGGTTACCTCCTTCAGTATGATATTTTCTAGTTTCATCAATTTGCCTAAGAATTTTATGAACTCCTTATTTTTAACAGCTGAGTAGTACTCCATTTTGTAAATGTATCACATTTTCTGTATCCATCCCTCTGCTGAAGGACATCTGTGTTCTTTCCAGTTCCTGGCTATTATAAAAAAGGCTGCTATGAACATAGTGGAGCATGTGTCCTTGTTGTATGTTGGAGCCTCTTTTGGATATATGCCCAGGAGTGGTATAGCTGGGTCTTCAGGTAGTACTATGTCCAATTTTCATGTCCAAGCAGATCAAGGACTTTCATATAAAACCAGATACACTGAAACTAATAGAGAAAGTGGGGGAAAAAACCTCAAACACATGGGCACAAGGGAAAATTTCCTGAACAGAACACCCAATGGTTTGTGCTCTAAGATCAACAATCGACAAATGGGACCTCATAAAATTGCAAAGCTTCTGTAAGGCAAAGGATACTATCATTAGGACAAAATGGCAACCAACAGATTGGGAAAAGATTTTTTTTTTTACTCCTACATTCAATAGAGGTCTAATATACAACATATACAAAGAACTCAAGAAGTTGTATCAGCTTGTAATTCCACCAACAGTGGAAGAGTGTTCTTCTTTCTCCACATATTCTGTCACCTGAGGTTTTGATCTTAGCCATCCTAACTGGTGTGAGGTTAGAATCTCAGGGTTGTTTTGATTTGCATTTCCCTGATGACTAGGGATGTTGAGCCTTTCTTTAGGTGCTTCTCAGCCATCCAGTATTCCTCACTTGAGAATTCTTTGTGTAGCTCTGTACCGCATTTTAAAAATAGCATTATTTGATTCTCTAGAGTCTAGCTTCTTGAGTTTTTTGTATATATATTGGATACTAGCTCTTGTTGTTCACATCTTAAGATATAAAGTATAAGCCTGAGATACACAAGGGTTAAATTCCTACACAAAGATGGTAATAATGAAAAATATATGAAACAGGCAAAATTATCAGGTAACCTCTGGTTATGTAAGGCTAGAATTGAATTATGTTTAAACAGTCTATAAGTCTAAAACTCTGCAATTCCATGTTATTTCTAAAAGGTCAAGTCCATGGCCTACTCAGGTAATCGATTGTAATGTAATTATTCCTTTAAACAATCATTTATAACACCCTTCTCACTTTTTTTGTAATACAAATACCAGTTTTTCTTGATTTTTAAATATATAATAGGTCCCTCCATAAGTAAAACAAGTGTCTTTATTCAGAGAATACTTTCTAAACTTCATATGCTTTTCCTGCAAAGAAAACTTCATTTCTCTTTAAACAGAAAAAGACTTAACTGTTTGGCAAATATGCCAAAAGTAACAATAACAATAACCACTCTCAAAGATGATGAGCTGATCTTTTATAGATGAAAAGGAGCTTGGTTAACAGAATAGAAGAAGGATGCAGTCTTGGCAGAAAGAACGATGTACCCCAAGAATTGAGAGCAGTAGCTGCTGACAGATGTGCTATAGTATGAACTAGCCCTGGAGAACTGAAAGCAAAAGAACATGGGATCCTATTTGACTTGTTCTTCCAAAGTACGTCACCTGGACCAAAGAAAAAACAGAACTATTTGGAAAGCTGCTTGGTTTTGAAGCCTAAAGAAAAAGTAGCCAACTGGCCAAAATGTAAAAGTGATGGTCTGAAAAAAATCACAAAGACAATCAAAATGGTAATCACTGAAACCTCTGCCATGGCAGGCACTGCCAAGTGGGAAAGCAATACCCACTTCCCTCACTCTCACACACAAGTTGAGAGTCCCTGATTTCAGTGGTACATGATCCTGGTTGCCAGCCCCAAAGAGGTGCATGGAACTGTGAACTTAAAGTTTCCAGTAACTTGTTCCAAAAGGATATTTTGATAATATTCCAATGGGGAAGGAAAACATACAGACATCAGATTGCTATAATTTTGGAACTTTGACATTAATTATCTCTAGTCTGGTATGTGGGCACTGGAAATATCTGTATCATTCTCAGACCATCATGCTGCGTCCCAGTGTGCATTTATCAGTTTGCCCTCACCCACCCATATGCCAACATCATCCATCAAGAGAATGGCAGTAATCTTGTTCATTTCATGGGGTTTCCTTTCCTAATGAGATCCTTACAAAACGTATCATACTAGAATTACAGAATTTTCCCCTACGGTGGTAAGAAAAGTATAGAAGTATATCCAATTCTAGTAAATGCAATATGTTGTAAGTTTAGAGTAATTCCCATGATGATACTAGATAATTCAGCAACTTAGAAACTAAAAGTAATTATATTTTAAACATAATGAAACAGATGTGCTGATGACAGTTTCACTTTTTTAAAAGTATTTAAATAAAAATGCAATTTGAAATATGCTAGAAGTACCTAATATAAAAGAATCCTGTGTATAATCTCATATAAAGGTTGCTATATGCTAGACATTCTCAACTGGGGCACAAGTGCCATAGAATTAAGCTCCTGTCTCAACCCAGTGTCCAGAAACACATTTTTACTATTCCTGGAAGCATTTTCACATTTTTGTCAGATGTTGAGTGAGCAAGAGAGTAAATAGCTTTAAGAAGCGTTTTTGGAGTAGTAAAACCTTAAGTTTCTTGCTAGAGGGGGCTGGTCCAGAATAAATTAAATGCTGCTGTGACTAAGCCGAGTGTAGTAAATACAGATTTGTAGTGTGAAAGCCTCCAGTTAATGAGTCTTTCAGTGTTTCGGCATGTACTTCGAAGTCCTAAGTAGGGCAGCAAAGTATGAACACAAGACTCAGAAGCCTTCTCTGACTCTGAGTTTGGGCTCATAACTGAGGCAGTTAATAGCACTGGCAGCACAGATTCACTAATCTATCACATGCTGTGCTGCTGCTCAGCTGTGTGGGAAGCATTCAGGGAGAAAAATTCCAACACCTGAGGAAGCCCATGGACAAGCAGAAATTCTGTAGGCAGCACAGGGCAGTGCTGACTACTCTTCTACACTTATGAAACCCAGCAAATCACTGGCCCAAATGCCACTGCACTATCAATCCAGTTTTAGGAATCACAAAATGACATTGGAGAAACTCTAAAAGTCAATTGAATGTCATTATTTCACCAATAAGAAAACAAAAGGCGCAGCAATATAAAACACAGGAAAAAACAAAATTATAACTGTCTTTTTTGCTTGCCTAAGGTTACCTTAGCTTATATTTGAATAATTAAAAATGAAAGGTAGATAGTTCCTCATCAGTAACACAATGTCGATTCTCTCTATATAAACAGATAAATACCTGATCAACACTCACAAGGTCTAGGTTCCACTGCCAATCATGCAAAAAGAAATAATTTGAAATTTTAGAAATAGAGCAAAGAGAACAAGATGTATTTTTTAGAAGCTCAAACCACTAGCAAATGCTGGTTCATTTATATATATTTCCTCTTATTTAAAACCTAATTGGTAGATAATTTAATACACTTGTGTTTACAGGCACACAATAAATATGAACATAAGAATTGTGTAAATCCCAACCAGAGAAAACTGTTCTAGCTACCTGAACTCGGGGCCGTTAAAAGAAACTGGGCACTGTGCAAGTGGAAGTAGCTGTCCCAACACAAGCAGAAACTGAGCTCAAAATATTCCCACGCCAGTTCTGAATGCTGCCTATTTTATGCTTTTGCGTAGATTCAAGGAAACAGAACTACTATTTAAAAGTGCATTTACAAAGAAGCCTTTTAAAAGCGTCAAAATAAATTACTTTGAAGTATATTTCACCAACACACCTCCAGCTTTCCCTATTTGTTGGTCGGCAGAACCCAACTGACTATTTTTAACCACCTTTACAAGCTGTTGGTAGACTCAAGACACAGCAGATCCTAACTAGAACTGTGGGCATTAACTAAGTTCCAAGGCTTGAGGCAATGAGGCTTTTCTTTTACTTTTTCTTCTGTTTTTCAATCAGTCTTAAAATTATTTTAGATACTGAAAGTGGAAGAAAAGTGTTACGACTATCTTCATGTAGTGTGCATGCAAGTGCAGACAAAACAATCCTAAATCTTATCACAGTATTTTTACAGTTTGTAATTTATCATTTTTTCCAAAAATTTTTCTATATAATATATTATAGAAAATTATAAAGATTTGCCATTTGATTTCCATTTGGAAACATGTACATAAAGATTTATGCCATTGAGAACTGACCAGGACTACAATAAACTGAAGAAATTTCAATCAAGATTGAAATATACTTAAAATTTTCAGTGAGTGTGATGTTTCTGGTTCCTAACCCACTTCTCAAACTTCTGCAAAGCTGTCTGCATGGACTTTCAAGATCAAGAGTGGAAGTCTAACATCAGGATGGATATTACTTTTTACTGCATTGTCCTCTGGGGAAAAGCTATTCTTTTGGTTTCCATTTAAATGTGCAAAATCAGGGCATCAAATTCTAAACCTGTTGCTGACATTATTTCAACATATCATAAGCAAGCAATTACTCTGCATTAAGAATTGGTAATAATTGAGACTACAGAATATTCAAAAGATTGGATGTTTCTGCAACTTTGTAGATATTGACCATAAACTAAGTTCTAATTCTAAGTACTAAGTAAAATGGAAAAGTTTTTTTTTTTTTGGTTGACTAAAATTTCTAAGTATTATCATTACCTCTATTAAGTGATACTTAATATAGGCTAACTCTTTCTAGTCCACAAAAATGTACAAAGAAAACACTAGTTTCAGAGTTCTTAATTAGTTTGGAAATGCTGAATATGAATAAGACCAGACTGTACCACACTTGCAAATTTTCTTTAGAGATGCCTTGAATACTAAGATATACTCAAAGTGACTAAGCAACATATTTGTATGTATTTGTCTCAGAATAATGAAGGCAACGCTATTTAATTTGGAAAGCTGGAAAAAGAGCTTTAGAGGATTGACTTATCTGGCATCACTGGGAGGGGAGCCCCTTGGCCCTGTGGAGCCTTGATGACCCAGAATAGGGGAATACTAGGGCACTGAAGCAGGATTGGGTGGGTGGGAGGAGGACAACCCTCATAGAAGCAGGGTGAGTGGGAGGGGATAAAGAACTTGTGGAAGGGAAAATGGAAAGGGGGAATGACATTTGAAATGTAAGTAAATAAAATAACCAATAAAAAATGAAAAGAAAAAACAGAAACAAAAACAAACAAAAATACCCAAAATAAATTAAGACTTTTTTATTGAACATTCGTCGTATTTACATTTCAAATGTTATCCTCTTTCCTCCATCTCCCATTTCCCCTCCCTCCCTCCCCTTGCTTCCATGAAAGTGCTCCCACTCCCAACAACCCACTCCCACCTCACCATCTTGGCATTTCTGAGAAAATGAGAAAGTGAGAAAACCAGCCTTCCCTGGGCCAAAGGCCTCTACTCCCATTGATGCCAGAGAATGCCATCCTCTGCTGCATATGCACATGGAGTCATGGGTCTTTCCATGTTTACTCATTGGTTGGTGTTTTAGTCCCTGGGAGCTCTGGGGTGGGGGTGGTTGGTTGATATTGTTGTTCTTCCCATGGGTTGCAGACCCTTTCAGCTCCTTCAGTCCTTTCTCTAGCTCCTCCATTTGGGTCCCAGTGCTCAGTCTGATGGTTAGTTGCAAGCATCCTCATCTGTATCATTATGGCTGTGGCAGAGCCTCTGCGGAGACATCCATATCAGGCTCTTGCCAGTAAGCACTTCTTGTCATTATCAGTAGTGACTGGATTTGGTGGCTGCATATGGGATTCCCAGGTGAGGCAGTCTCTGGATGATCTTTTCTTCAATTCTTGCTCCTCTATTTATCCCTGTATTTTTCCCATGAGTATTCTGTTCCCCCTACTAAGAAAGACTGAGGCATCCACATTCTGGTCTTTCTTCTTTTTGAGCTTCATAAGGTCGGTGAATTGTTTCTTGGGTATTCCAAGCTTTTGAACTAGTATCCACTTATCAGTGATTGCGTACCATGTGCATTCTTTTATGTCTAGGTTACCACACTCAAGATCATATTTTCTAGTTCCATCTATTTCCCCAAGAATTTCATTAAGTCATTGTTTCTAATAGCTTAGTAGTACTCCATTGTATAAATGTACCACATTTTCTGTATGCATTTCCTCTGTTGAAGGACATCTGGGTGCTATGAACATAGTGGAGCATGTGTCCTTGTATGTTGGATCATCTTTTGGGTATATGCCCAGGAGTGCTATAGCTGGGTCCTCAGGTAGTACTATGTACACTTTTCTGAGGAACCTCCAGACTGATTTCCAGAGTGGTTGTACCAGCTTGCAGTTCCACCAACAATGGAGGAGTGTTCCTCTTTTTCCATATCCTCGACTGGTATGAGGTGGAATCTCAGGGTTGTTTTGATTTGCATTTCCCTGATGACTAAGGATGTTGAACATTTCTTTAGGTGCTTCTCAGCCATTCGATATTCCTCAGTTGAGAATTCTTTGTTTAGCTCTGTACCCCATTTTTAATAGGATTATTTGATTCTCTGGAGTCTAACATCAAGTTCTTTGTATATATTGGATATTAGCTCTCTATTAGATATAGGATTGATAACGATCTTTTCCCAATGTATTGGTTTCAGTTTTGTCCTATTGACAATGTCCTTTGCCTTACAGAAGCTTTGCAATTTCAAGAGGTCCCATTTGTCAATTATTGCTCTTACAGCATAAACTATTGGTGTTCTGTTAGGGAAAATTTCTCCTGTGCCTATCTATTCTAGGCTCTTCCCCACTTTATTTTCTATTTGTTTCAATGTCAAGTTTTATGTGGAGGTCCTTGATACACTTGGAGTGAAGCTTTGTACAAGTTATAAAAATAGATCGATTTGCATTCTTTTACACGCTGACTGCTGGTTGAGCCAACATTATTTGTTGAAGATGTTGTCTTTTTTTCCATAGAATGTTTTTAGTTCCTTTGTCAAAGATCAAGTCACCATAGGTGTGTGGGTTCATTTCTAGTTCTTTAATTCTGTTCCATTGATCTACCTGCTTATCTCTGAATCAATACCATTCGGTTTTTATTACAGTTGCTTTGCAATAAAGCTTTCAGCCAGGGATGGTGATTCCCCAGGGAGTTCTTTATTATTGAGAATAGATTTTGATATCCTAGGGTTTTTGTTATTCTAGATGAATTTGCAAATTGCTCTTTCCAACTCTATGATGAATTGAGTTGGAATTTTGATGGGGATTGCATTGAATCTGTAGATTGCTTTTGGCATGATGGCCTTTTTTCCAGTGTTGATCCTTCCAATTCCTGAGCATGGGAGATCTTTCCATTTTATGAGATCTTCTTCAGTTTCCTTCTTTAGAGATTTGAAATTATTGTCATACAGATTTTTTTACTTGCTTAGTTAGGGTCACACCAAGGTATTTAATATTATTGGTAACTATTGTGAAGGGTGTCGATTTTCTAATTATTTTTCTTAGCCTGTTTATCCTTTGATTAGAGGAAGTCTACTGATTTGTTTGAGTTAATTTTATAACCATCAATTTGCTGAAGGTGTTTATCAGCTGTAGGAGTCCTCTGTTGGAATTTTTGGGGTCACTTAAGTATACTATGTCATTATCAAATAATGATATTTTGACTTCTTTTCCCAGTTGTATCCCTTTGACTTCTTTTTGTTGTCTAATTGTTCTGGCCAGGACTTCTAGTATTATACTGAATAGGTAGGGGGAGGGTGGGCAGCCTTTTCTAGTCCCTGATTTTAATGGTATTGCTTCAAGTTTCTCATCATTTAGTTTGATGTTAGGTACTGGTTTGCTGTATATTGCTTTTACTATGTTAATGAATGGGCCTTGAATTCCTGATCTTTGCAAGACTTTTATCTTGAAGAGGTGTTGAATTTTGTCAAATGCTTTTTCCACATCTAATGAGATGATCACATGTTTTTTTGTTTTTTTTTTGTTTTTGTTTTTGGTTTTTTTTTTTTTTTTTTTGAGTTTGTTAAGGTAATGGATTATATTGGTTGATTTTTGTATATTGAACCATCCCTGCATTTCTGGGATGAAGTCTATTTTATTACCGTGAATCATTTTTTTTTTTAAATGTGTTCCTGGACTCTGTATGCAAGAATTTTATTGAGTATTTTTCCATACATGTTCATGAGGGAATTTTTTCTGAAGTTCTCTTTCTTTGTAGGGTCTTTGTGTGGTAGCTATAAGCGTAATTGTGGCTACAAAGAATGAATTGAGTACTGCTCCTTCTGTTTTTATTTTATGGAATAGTTTGAACCGTTTTGGTATTAGGTCTTCTATGGATATCTGATAGATTTCTGCACTAAATCCATCTGGTCCTGGACTGTTTTTGTTTGGGAGGTTTTTGATAACTGCTTCTGTTTCTTAAGGGGATATGGGACTGTTTATGTGGTTTATCAGATCCTGAATTAACTTTGGCACCTGGTATCTGTCTAGAAAATTGTGCATTTCATACAGATGCTCCAGTTTTGTTGAGTATAAGCTTTTTTTTTTTTTTTTTTTTTTTTTTTTTTCTTAAAGTAGGATCTGATGATGTTTTGGATTTCCTCAGTTTTTGTTGTTTTGTTTCCTTTTTTATTTCTGATTTTGTTAACTTGGATACTGTCTCTGGGCCCTCTGGTTAGTCTGGCTAAGGGTTTATCTATCTATCTAAAAAACCAGTCCCAGGTTTTGTTGACATACAATTCTTTTTGTTTCTACTTAGTAGATTTCAGCCCTGAGTGTGATTATTTCCTGCCATCTACTTCTCTTGAATGTATTTGCTACTTTTTGTTCTACATCTTTCAGTTGTGTTGTCCAGTTGCCAGTGTATGCTCTCTCCAGTGTCCTTTTGAAGGTACTCAGCAATGAGTTTTCCTCTTAGCACTGCTTTCATTGTGTCCTATAAGTTTGGGTATGTTGTGCCTTCATTTTTATTAAATTCTAAAAAGTCTTTAATTCCTTTCTTTATTTCTTTCATGACCAAGTTATAATTGAGTAGGGTAATATTCATCTTTCATATGTATGTAGACTTTCTCTTATTTTTGTTGTTATTGAAGCCCAGCTTTTGTCTTTGGTGATCTGATAGGATGCATGGGATTATTTCAATCTTCTTGTATCTTTTGAGGCCTGTTTTGTCATTCATTATATGGTCAGTTTTGGAGAAGGCACTGTGAGGTGCTGAGAGGAAGTTGTATTCTTTTATTATAGGATGAAATGTTCTATAGTTATCTTTTAAATCCATTTAGTTCATAACTTCTGTTAGTTTCACTGTGTCTGTGTTTTTTTTCTGTTTCTATGATATGTTCATTGATAAAAATGGGGTGTGAAGAGCAGCAAGCCAGCGGTGAGCCAGGGACACAGGACTGTCAAGGAGACATCGGACTAGCCGGGATGCAGAGAGATCTCTGTCGAGCGCCCAAAAAAGTGCGGTCCCCCGGTTCCCCCTCCCCACCCCAGCTTGCTTCAGGGAACCAGTAACCCAGCATCGGGCTATTCCCAGCCAGAAAACATGGAGTGAGGAACGCACACTCAGACCATTCAACACAAGGAACAACAGTGAGTCAGCAGTGAGCCAGCAGTGATCCAGCAGTGATCCAGGGACACAAGACTGACAACAAGATGGCAAGATGAAAGGAAAAGAACGTACCTCAGGGAAACGAAGACAACCTGGCAACACCAGTACGCAGCTGTCCTATCAGAGCAAACAGCAGAATGCCAAACACTGCAGAAAAAGAAGACGGAGACCTAAAATCATACCTCAAGATGATGATAGAGATACTTAAACAAGAACAGGAGGAAAAGCATAAAGAATTAGAAGCTTTTAAAGAGGAAACAAGAAAAACATTAAAAGAACTAGAGGAAAACAGAACCAAAGAGATGAAGAAGGAATTAAAAACGGAAATGGACACAATAAAGAAAACACTAAAAGACACAACCCTAGAGGTATTAAACCTAAAAAAGAAATCAGGAGTCACAGATGCCAGCATTTCCAATGAACTACAAGAGATGGAAGAGAGCATCTTGGGGGCCGAAGACAGCATTGAAAACAGACAAAACAGTCAGAGAAGATACAAAAACCAAAAAGCTCCTAACCCAAAATGTCTAGGAGATCCAGGAAACAATGAGAAGACCAAACCTAAGGATAATAGGAATAGAAGAAGGCGAAGAATATCAATTAAGAGGCACAGTAAATATCTTCAACAAAATCATAGAAGAAAACTTCCCTACCCTTAAGAATGAGATGACCATGAGCATAAAACAAGCCTACCGAACTGCAAATAGATTTGATCAGAAAAGAAATTCCTCCTGACACATAATAGTCAAAACGCCAAGTGCCCAAAGTAAAGAAAAAATATTGAAAGCAGTAAGGAAAAAAGGCCATGTAACATATAAAGGCAGACCAATCAGAATCACACCCAACTTCTCAACAGAAACTATGAAAGCTAGAAGAGCCTGGAAAGACATCATGCAGACTCTAAGAAAACACAAGTGTCAGCCCAAGCTGCTATACCCAGAAAAACTCTCAATCACCATAGATGGAGAGACTAAGATATTCCAAGACAAAACTAAATTTACACAATATCTGACAACAAACCCAGCACCACAACGAATTATAGGTGGAAAACCCAATACAAGGAGGGAAATTATATCCTATTAAAAACAAGAAAACTCCTAAGCAAGAAAACGAAAAAAAGAAAGACATACAGGCACAATTCAACCTCCAAAAGCAAAAATAGCAGGAAACAGCAACCACTATTCCTTGATATCTGTTAACATAAATGAACTCAATTCCCCAATGAAAAGATATAGGCTATCAGACTGGGTACATAAACAAACCCAGCATTTTGCTGCATACAAGAAACTCATCTCAGAAACAAAGACAGACACTATCTCAGAGTAAAAGGTTGAAAAAAAACCTTCCAAGCAAATGGCCCCAAGAGGCAAGCTGGAGTGGCCATTCTAATATCAAGTAAGTAGATTTTCAACCAAAAGTTATCAAAAAAGATAAGGAAGGACACTTTTTACTCATTACAGGGGAAATTTGTCAGGAGGAACTCTCAATCCTTAACATATATGCTCCAAATACAAATGCACCAATATTCATAAGAGAAACACTACTAAAGCTCAAAAAATACATTGCACTGCACACAATAATAGGGGGAGACCTCAACACCCCACTCTACCAATGGACAGATCAGGTAAACAAAAACTGAACAAGGACACTGTAAAACTAGCAGAGGTTATAAACCAACTGTAATTAATAGATATCTACAGAACATATCATCCTAAAGTAAAAGAATACACTTTCTTCTCAGCACCTCATGTCACCTTCTCGAAAATTAACCACATAATTGGTCACAAAACGAGCCTCAATAGATAGAAGAAGATTGAAATTCTCCCATGCATCCGCTCAGATCACCATGGTCTAAGGCTGGTCTTTAACAACAACAAAGACAACAAAAAGCTCACATACAGATGGAAACTAAACAATGCTCTATTAAATGACAGCAGGGTCAAAGAAGAAATAAAGAAAGAAATTAAGGAGTTTCTAGAATTCAATGAAAATGAAAACACAACATACCCAACCTATGGGATGCAATGAAAGCAGTACTGAGAGAAAAACTCATAGCCCTAAGTGCTTCTAAAAAGAAACTGGAGAGAGCATACATCAGCAACTTGACAGCACAGCTGAAAGCTCTAGAACAAAAGGAAGCAGATACACCCAAGAGGAGTAGACGGCAAGAAATAATCGAAATTAGGGCAGAAATAGACCAAATAGAAACAAACAGAACCATTGAAAGAATTAATAAAACCAAGAGCTGGCTCTTTGAAAAAATCAACAAGATTGATAAACCCTTAGCTACACTAACTAGGGGGCAAAGAGAGAGTATCTAAATTAACAAAATCAGAAAGGAAAATGGAGAAATAACAACTGAAAATGAGGAAATTCAAGAAATTATCAAATCCTATTACAAAAGCCTATACTCAATAAAGCTGGAAAATCTGGAGGAAATGGATGAATTCCTAGACAGATACAAGATCCTAAAGTTATATCAGGACCAGGTAAACAATCTAAATAATCCCATAACACCTAAAGAAATGGAGGCAGTCATCAAATGCCTCCCAACCAAAAAAAGCCCAGGTCCAGATGGGTTTAGTGCAGAATGTTATCATCAGACATTTATTGATGACATAATACCAATACTCTCCAAACTATTCCACAAAGTATAATCAGATGGAACACTACCTAATTCATTTTTTGAGGCTACAATAACCCTCATTCTCAAACCACACAGAGACCATACAAGGAAAGAGAACCTCAGACCAATCTCACTTATGAACACTGATGCAAAAATACTCAACAAAATCCTTGCAAACCGAATCTAAGAACACATCAAAATGATCATTCACCATGATCAAGTAATCACCATCCCTGGCATGCAGGATGGTTTAAAATACGGAAATCCATCAATGTAATTCACCATATAAACAAACTCAAAGAAAAAACCCACCTGGTCATCTCACTAGATGCTGAGAAAGCATTGACAAAATTCAAAACCCCTTCATGTTAAAAGTCTTGGAAAGAACAGGAATCCAAGGCCCATACCTTAATAAAAGCAATATACAGCAAATCAACAGGCAACATAAAACTTAAGAGTGGGAAACTTGAAGCAATTCTACTAAAATCAGGGACTCAACAAGGCCGCCCACTCTCCCCCTACCTATTCAACATACTGCTGGAAGTCCTGGCTGGAGCAATTAGACAGCAAAAGGAAATCAAGGGATACAAATTGGAAAGGAAGAAGTAAAAACATCCCTATTTGCCGATGACACGATAGTGTACTTAAGCGACCCCACAAATTCCACCAGAAAACTCCTATAGCTGATAAAAAAGTTCAGCAAAGTGGCCGGATATTAGCCTTCCTATATTCAAAGGACAAACATGTGGAGAAAGAAATTAGAAAAAAGATATGCTTCACAATAGTCACAAAAACTATGAAATACCTTGTTGTGACTCTAACTAAGGAAGTGAAGGACCTGTATGACAAGAACTTCAGACCTCTAAAAAAGGAAATCGAGGAAGATCTCAGAAAATGGAAAGCTCTCCCATGCTTATGGATTGAAAGGATCAATATTTTAAAAATGGCCATCCTACCAAAAGCAATCTACAGATTCAATGCAATTCCCATCAAAATTCCAACCCACTTCTTCACTGAGTTGAAAAGAGCCATGTGCAATTTCATTTGGAATGACAAAAGACCTAGAATAGTGAAATCCATCCTCAACAGCAAGAAAACATCTGCGGGAATCACTATCCCTGACCTCAAGCTACATTGCAAGGCAATTGTGCTGAAAACTGCATGGTACTGGTACAAGAAATAGGTACGTGGATCAATGGAATAGAACAAAAGATTCAGAAATGAGCCCTCACATATATGGTCATCTGATTTTTGACACAGGAGCTGTAAACATTCAATTGAAAAAGGACAACCTCTTCAACAAATGGTGTTGGTCGAACTGGCACTCAGCATGCAGAAGAATGAAAATAGACCCTTTCTTATCTCCTTGTACAAAGCTCAAGTTCAAGTAGATTAAAGATCTCACGTTAAACTAGGTACACTGAAACTATTAGATGAGAACGTATGGAAAACCTTAGAACTCTTAGGCACAGGAGAAAATTTCCCGAAGAAAACACCAATAGCTCGAGCTCTAAGGTCAAGACTGACAAATGGGACTTAATGAGATTGCAAAGTTTCTGTAAGGCTAAAGATGCTGTCAAGAGAACAAAACAGTCGCCAACTTAGTGGGAAAAGATCTTTACCAACCCCACATAAGATAGAGGCCTAATATCCCAGGTATACAAAGAACTCAAAAAGCGAAATACCAGAGAATCACATAACCCTATTAAAAATGGGGTACAGACTTAAACAAAAAGTTCTCAATCGAAGAATATCGAACGGCTGAGAAACATCTAAGGAAGTGCTCAACATCCTTAGACATCAGGGAAATGCAAATCAAAATAACCCTGAGATTATACCTCACACCAGATAGTTTGGCCAAGATCCAAAACTCAGATGACTACAGATGCTGGCGAGGATGTAGAGAAAGAGGAACACTTCTTCTCTGCTGATGGGATGGATTGTAAACTGATAAAACCAGTCTGGAAATCAGTCTAGCGGTTCCTCAGAAAAACGGACATAGTACTACCTGAAGACCCAGTTATTCCTCTTCTGGCCATTTACCCCAGAGACTGTCCAACATACAACAAAGATACATGCACCACAATTTTCATTGCAGCTCTATTTATAATAGTCAGAAGCTGGAAAGAACCCAGATGTCCTTCAGTAGATGAATGGATACAAAAATTGTGGTACATTTACACAATGGAATACTACTCAGCTATCAGAAACAATGGCTTAATGAAATTCTTAAGTAAATGGATGTATCTAGAATATATCATCCTGAGTGAGATAACCCAGTCATAAAAGAACAGACATAATATGCAGTCACTAATACTAACCCCAGAAAGTTCTGAACACCCCAGAAACAACTCACAGACTGTGTGAAGGTCAAGAAAACAAAAGAATATATTTTAATTAAAATAGAACTGTATCACATCCTCCTTTCCTTCCTACAGCCCCTCCAAGTTTCTCTCCTATCCCCTCAAATTAATTACCTCTTTTCCTATATTATTGTTACTTATATACATATGTGCATGTATATGTACCGACAAATACTTAGTTATAACCTTACAAAAATGTATTCATATACTTTTATGCAAAAATGCTTAAAAATTTGTACATTTATCTTTGTTTTTTAAAATAAAGTTTAAAAGAAATCACAACAAATGAAAAAAAAAGAATGGGGTGTGAAGTCTTTCATTATCATTGTGTGAGGTGTAATTTGTGCTTGGAACATTAGTAGATTTCTTTTATGAATGTGGGTACCCTTGCATTTGGAGCATAGATGTTCTTAATTGAGAATTTACCTTGGTAGATTCTTGCTTTGATGAGTATATTGATTTTTTTTAATATTAGAATGGCTACTTCTGCTTGTTTCTTTGACCCATTTGCTTGGAAAAATTTTTTCCAGCCTTTTACCCTGGGGCAGTGTATTACTTCGTCACTGAGGTGCATTACCTGCATGCAGTAAAATGTGAGACCTGTTTATGCTTCCAGTCTGTTAGTCTATGTTTTTTTTATTGTGAAATTGAGTCCATTGATGTCAAGAGATACTAAGGAAAATGTTATTTTTGTTGTTAGAGGTGGAATTATGTCTGAGTGGCTATCTTCTTTTGGTTTTGTTGAAAGTACAATACTTTCTTGCTTTTTCTAAGGTGTATTATCTTTCATGGTGTTGGAGCTTTCTCTATATTATTCTTTATAGGTCTGGATTTGTGGAAAGATATTGTGTGTATTTCCTTTTGTCATGGAATATCTTGTTTTTTCCATCTATGGTAATTAAAAGTTTTGTTGGATATAGTTGCTTGGGCTGGCCTTTGTGTTCTCTCAGGGTCTGTATGACATATGCTCAGGATGTTCTGCCTTTCATAGTCTCTTTTAAGAAGTGTGATGTGATTCTGATAGGTCTGCCTTTTACCCTTATGCTTTTAATATTCTTTCTTTTTTGTGCATTTGGTGTTTTTATTATTATGTGATGGAAGGAATTTCTTTACTCGTCCAATCTATTTGGAGTTTTGTAGGGTTCTTGTATGTTCATGGGCATTTTTTCTTCAGGTTAGGGAAGTTTTCTTTAATAATTTTTGCTGAAGATATTTACTGGCCCCTTAAGTTGGGAATCTTTACTGTCTTCTATACCTATTATCCTTAGGTTTAGTCTTTTTCTCTTGTCCTGGATTTCTTGGATGTTTGGGTTAGGAGCTTTTTGCATTTTCTTTGACTGTTGTGTCAATGTTTTTTATGGCATCTTCTGCACCTGAAATTCTTTTGTCTTTTGTATTCTATTGGTGATGCTTGCATATGTGACTTCTGATCTCTTTCCTAGATTCTCTCTCTCCAGTGTTGTCTCCCTTCTTGATTTCTTTATTGTTTTTATTTTCATTTTTAGATCCTGGATGATTTTGTTCAATTCCTCACCTGTTTGGTTGTGTTTTCCTATAGTTATTTAAGGTTTTTTTTTTTTTTTTTTGTGTGTGTGTGTGTGTGTGTGTGTGTGTTTTCTCTTTAAGGGCTTATACTTGCTTACCTGTGCTCTCCTGTATTTCTTTAAGAGAGTTTTTATGTCCTTCTCAAAGTCCTCTACCATCATCATGAGATGTGAATTTAAATCCAAATCCTGCTTTTCATATGTTTTTGAGTATCTAGGACTTGCTGTGTTGGGAGAACTGGGTTCTGATGATGCCAAGTAGCTTTGATTTATTGCTATGTTCTTGTGCTTGCCTCTCACCATCTGTTTATCTCTGGTTTGCTGTCTTTGACTGGAGCCTGTGTTCTTAGGTGTGTCAGCACTCCTGGGAGACCAGCTCTCTCTGGGTGGTAATGGTGTGCAGAGAACTGTGATGTTTGGTGTGTCAGCCCTACTGGGAGACCATTTCTCTCCTGGCTGTATTCTGATGTGGACAGCTGTGTCTCAGTATTAGATACAGTGTGCTGATGGAAACTGGAATGATTCTGTCCCTGTGTGTTTCCAGGTTCCTGTGCCCTGTGCGCTCCTGGCCCATCCCTCTTTGGCTAGTTATTGTACAAAATTGGTGGTCTCCCTTGTAAACTTAGGAGTGACAGAAATCCTGGGAGATCAGCTCTCTTGGGGTGGAACTTGTTAAGGCGCTTTTTCTTCATAGTCCAGCCTTCTTAGAAGGTATATTAATTTCCAAGTAAGTGTTATCAGTTTTATGAAAGTTTTGATTAAGTTTATAGATGCCCTGAATAGCAAGTATGCTGGCAACAATTCTGAAGAATTTGTGCCTGAGCTGCACAAATTTTTAAGTACTGTGAGTTCACTTGTAGTGAAAAATAGTATTGTTTTATTTAGTCAGTGTTCTAGCTTTGCAAGTGGTCATGACAACCAGATCTGTGGCCAGTTTGAAGAGTGGGATCTTAGAATCGGAGGAAGTGCATTCTTTATTAGGACCCTTTTGCAAACTGTTGTGGATTCTTTTCTTCTATACAGTAGCAGTTTGCTGGTCGGTTTCCTCAAGAGTCATTCAGATTGACAAGGTTTTGCTGTCACTTTGCATTGGTGTGTACCACTCCCTTAACTGTTTCAAGTTAGGCCTCTCTGGACTCTTGGGATTCAGTTTCTCAGTTACATGGAAACACTTCACTTACATGAACCTACTGGCATTTTGCCTGCCATTTGGGTATTGTTTTACAGAGACAATACTCTATCATTGTTTTCTGTTATTTCTCAGTTGTTATCATATGAAGCCTCTTTAGCTTGTTGGAAAGAATAACTCACCCAAGAGGCATTAGGGCCCAGACAGGGCTTGCTGTTGTCTGGGTGCCTGTCCAGCTATTTTAAAGTTATATTTCACAAAGTAGCTCTTCTTGGAACTACCCAGATTCAGAATCAGAGGGACAGAATCTCTTTATCTGTAACCATACTTTTTGGCTACTTTATTGGGTTCCTTTATCTACTACCCTTCTCCCCCAATTCCTTCCAATCTTCTGACACTAGGTAGTAGTGAAAGAAGGTTAGAGGAGAAAGGTTTATTGATTTCTTGAGACTACTTCCTGTCGAGTTTAAATATGGGACAAATCCAATATTCATTGTTAGTATATCCACTTTCTTCTTCTCAGTCTCTGCTCAGCAAATCACAGCAACAGGAACTACTACCAGCATCAGGGGGAGCAGCAGCTTTTTTCCTCTTCTGGGCTCTGGCATTTATATACCTTCTGAAGAGTCCACAGAATCCCAAATGTAAACTATCATCAGCTGACAGAATCAGGCCCCAGTTAGAGCATGAGACAAATCATAGCTGATGTGGACAGTCTGATGCATTCCCATATCCCACACCCGGGATTAAAACAAAAACATTCACATAACATTTCTATGTTTTTAAAGAAACCAAAATTCTTACTATACTCATCGTTTAAGTACCTTTTTATTTTTATATATTTTTTCTTACAACATTATTTAAAAAATAGAGACACATGTACAGATTTTTAAAAGCATTTTGGCATAACACTATATGAATATATTTTTGTCAGTACTTGATTCTTTTAGAGGTTTGATAGTATGCATTGAAATCTTACTAGTTGCCATAAGCATAAAGTACATGTAGAACAGAACGTAACATGGAAACAGTCAGAGTTTTCTTGGTGTATATAGATTGAACATAATGATTTTTGAATACCAAAAATTGCCACAAGGCTATATTCTTAGCTCTTGAATTATTAATGAGTTGAGGTCCAGGTGTACCACACTCTGAGAGGGTGCTATACACTTATTATTTTTTTTTTTTCTAAGAAGGAGTGAGGCTTTCACTTTTTGGCCTTCAGGTTTATTTATTTATTTATTTATTTATTTATTTATTTATTTATTTATTTATTTATTTATTTATTTATTTTTGAGTTTCATATGGCCTGTAAGTTGTTTCTGGGGTATTCAGAGATTTCTGGGGCTAGTATCCAATTATCAGTTACTGCATATTGTGTCTGTTCTTTGTTTTGAAGTTGGAATTGATGGGAAAGGTTCAGTATCTGCACACCTGTCTTGGTTTTGCCTTTAGTAGTTAATGAGTTTGGATGAGCATGCAGTTGTTCCTGCATTACTTTCTTTGTGACATGAGGCAATTAGACTAAGGTAATAGGGATAATCACACTAAAGTAATAGTGTGTAAATTAAGTTAATTCATGTAAATGTCTGAGTCTATCACAATGCTAACAGCTAAATGAAAGCTGGAAGCCACATATTAAACAACATTTGACTAAAACACTGAGGAAATAAAGTTTTAAAATAGAAGTAATGCCAAATATATTTTTGCTAAAGGAACAACTTTCTTGTTTTAAAATGGTTGGTTGCCATTTCATATATTTGACAAATAAAACATGCTGATCATGGTGTTGACTAATATATTTTCATATGTGTTTTCTGATGTATTTGTGTTGACATTAACTAACTGAGTATAATTATGAAATTATAGTGTGTTTATTTGTATGTTTGATGCACATTGACCTACAATGAATATGAACATTATTACATGATTAAATTCAGATATTTATTCTGGTGAGATGACTCAGTGAATAAAGACACTTGTTACACAAGCCTGGGGATTTCAGCTGGATTCCTGGGTTCTGTATAAAGTGGGAAGAAGAGAAACATCTTTAGAATTATTCTCTGATCTACACACACACACACACACACACACACACACACACACACACACACACAGATACAATGGCACATGTGCTTCTTCCATCATACACATGCCCACACGCTGACACACACAATAATTAATTAAAAATTAAATTTACATAAATACATAGTTTAAAAAATTATTAGTGTTATTTTTAGCTAAAATATTGAAGAACAAATTTCTAAATTTAAAATGTAGGTACATCATCACTGCTTCACAAATGAGTACAAATAATCAGTATTATCACCAAAGTTGGGGAGAAGAAAAAAAGAGAGTTTCAACATGAATGACATTTGTGCTTTGAATCCCGAAGAAAAAGAAATATATTGTGTGTGAAAAAAAAAATTGAAGAAAAGTTAAATAAACATCTGCAGCAGATATCTAGTGGATTGGATTAGAAGTTTCCTCTCAAGTGTTAAAAATAAACAGGGTAATGAGTTGCCCAAATCCTGCATTAATGCTCTTTAAATTTTAAAGTTTTATCAGAAAATTTTAAGCAAGCCTATAACTTTGGCCAACTAGAGACTATATTGGACTATACAAAAGAGAAAATTATTTTTAGGTGGAGAAATGGAAAATATTTTCATTAAATTTTAACAGAAAATTCTAAGAAAAGGCAAACTTTTATTTCATAAAATTTAAATATCTTTAATCAAATTACTAAAAAAAGTTCCTTGGACCATAAGAGCCTTTTAACAATACAAATATCAGTTATTTGAAATTTGAACAAAACACTTTAGCTTCAGAGTAGGGCTTTTTAAAAATTTATTTAAAAGTTAGTTTTCTTTTCTTATGTAATTCTTTTTTTATAGTTTAATGTATGTTAATAACAAACTTACAGGAACAGCACAGAAGTCAGACAACATTAAAAACATGTACTTGCATGTAGGACAACTCAGAAAAGTATAGTGAATGGATGGAATCTACCGGATGATAAAAATGCTACAAATACCATTTAGTTGCTATCAATAAGAAAATTACTTATTAAAAAAAAATCCAAATGCTGGTGTTTTCCAGAAAATTTTAACAGCTTTATTTATAATTGTTATAAAGTTGAACTGTTGAAATGTGTTAACTGAAACATTTTGCTTGCATTAATGCTTTACATCTTGCATTCATATTAAAAATTCACACACAAATGAATGTGCAGAAACTGCCAATACCCGATTGTCCTCTTTGTTTCCACTCGCAATCATATACTTAGGTACCTTTGACCCCATGGAAAAAATATCTAACATTAAGAACTACTGATAACAGGAAAAAGAGGGAAAAAATTCTTTTGAGAATGAAATGTTTCCCCTCATAGTGGACTCTTAAGCACGTTCTCTGCGTATGCGGCGTGCTAGCTGGATATCTTTTGGCATAATTGTTACACGTTTGGCATGGATAACACACAGGTTGGTATCTTCCAAAAGGCCATCCAGATAGGCCTCACTTGCCTCCTGCAAAGCACCAAGAGCTGCATGCACACTGGAAGCGCAGATCTGTTTTGAAGTCTTGAGCAATTTCTGGTACCAGACGCTGAAAGGGGAGCTTGCAAATCAGAAGTTCAGTGGATTTTTGATTTCACGGAGAGCCATAGTGCTAGGCCTGTAACGATGAGGTTTCTTCACCCCTCCAGTAGAGGGTGCACTCTTGCAAGCGGCTTTTGTAGCCAGTTGTTTCCTGGGTGCTTTACCACCTGTGGATTTGCTGGCAGTCTGCTTTGTATGAGCCATGGTATGGGCATCTCCTTACCTGCTTCTCCTTCAGCTGGAGCTCAGCAAGGGAGAAGCTGCACTGGCTTTAGAGAGCAGCGATGGCGCGGCAAAGGCTGCAAACACAATTCATACAATTCTTTTTTTGTTTTAAAAAAGATTTTTTTTAAATTTTATGTATCTTGAGAACACTTTAGCTGTCAGACACACCAGAAGAGAGAGAACATCGAATTCCACTACAGATAGTTGTGAGCCACTATGTGGTTGCTGGGACTTGAACTCGGTACCTCTGGAAAAACAGTCAGTGCTCTTAACTGCTGAGCCATCTCTCCAGCCCCGAGTAGTTGTTGTTTTTTTTTTTATGATTTAGTGTAAGTTAATACTTAAGATACTGTACTCTATAGGACTTAAAAATTTATACATAAATGTAAACTTGTTTCTCTGTGTCAGAGTCATAGCACAGATTGTCTGATTGTACATATTTCAAAGAATATCAGAAGGATATGATATTTTGTCATGCCAGTGGTTTTGTCACATTAAGTTGAACACCTGTATTTTAAGAATGAAATATTAGAATCAGAGATTTTTCCATTGATGTATCTCTTTATTTTCAATAGCAAAGTATGGTGAAGTTGTCTGAGATACAGTGATATTGTTCAGCCTATATGCAAATCCATGTTACTTACAGTTTGTAGGTCTATGGAAAGGGATAGGGTGAATTAGAACTTGTACTGCAATATGTGTTTTGATACAGCCCCCCCTTTTTTTGTTAGTGTGTGTTTTAAAGAAATGTGTTTGCTAGATACTCAGTGCTTACAGAGAAAGCATGGCAGTTTTAATGGTCTGGTTTTTACTTAGATTTCACTGGTTTGAATGAGCTAAATTTGAAAACTATAAGAAAAGCTAATTTGTGACCTTGTTAGGCAAGTATGAAACTTTAGGTTGAAATTAAAGCTTTTCATGGTAGAAGTCAATACTGTGATATTTACACATATTTCTTTTGTTTTGATACATTTATTTTAAAAACCTATTATATCATTTGACTACAGAACCTAGAAAGACACTATCAGACATTTGGAATTGCTTTCTAACTTATGTAACTATAATTTTAATTTGCTGTTAATTCAAACCTGGAAGGAAAACTATTGAATTTGCACCAACATGTGTATTTGTGCACTTTATGAAGCCAATGCCTGCAGATCCCTTGGAACAGAAAGTTATGAGCAGTGATATGACTGCTGGGAACTGAACCCAGGTCCTCTTGAAGAGCTGCTGATCTTTTTAGTGTCTGAGCAGTCTTTTAATCCCCAACAAATGTAGTTTTGAAATTGAATGCTTTTACATCAAAGTCAAATCATTTATTAAAAAACAATACAAAACCCAACAAAGCACCCACTTTTTTGTGTACAATTAAGTTTTTTTAAAATATGTGTGAGTTTTTACATAAATTTGCTCATTGATTAGGAGGCTTATAATGGTATGACATCTTTTTTCCCAATTTTATTGGATATCCTCTATATTTATATTTCAAATGTTATACCCCCCCCAACTTACCTCCCTCCACTCCTCAACTTACTTCCATGAAGGTGCTCCCTCTCCCAATCACTCTCTCCACCTTAGTGCCTTGGCTGTTGATGGTGTTGTTTTTCCCATGAGGGTGCAAATCTTTCAGCTCTTTCAGTCCTTTCTCTAACTCTTTCATTGGAGTCCCCCTTGTTCAGTCTGATGTTTAGCTCCAATCATCCTCATCTGTATCTATATGACTCTGGGAGAACCTCTGAAAAGAAATCTATGTCTGGTTCCTGCCAGTAAACACTTCTTGGCATCAACAATAGTGCTTGGCTTTAGTGGCTGTATATGCTGTGGTTCTCCAGGTGAGGCAGTCTCTGTAGATCTTTTCTTCAATCCCCGCTCCTCTATTTGACCTTGCATTTCCTCCCCTGTTTTGTTCTCCCTTCTAAGAAGAACTGAGGCATCCACATTCTTGTCTTCCTTCTTTGTGAGTTTTATAAGTTCTGTGGATGGATTTTGGATATTCTGAGCTTTTTTCTTTTCTTTATTCTTGCGGGGGTAGCTTATAAGTCAGTGCATACCCTGAATGATCTTTTGTGACTGGATTACCTCACTCAGGATGATAGCTTCAAGTTCCAATCATTTGCCTAGGAATTTCATGAACTCGTTTTTAATAGCTGAGTAGTATTCCATTGTGTATATGTACCACATTTCTGTATCCATTCCTCTGTTGAGGGACATCTGGGTTCTTTTCAGCTTCTGGCAATTATAAATAAAGCTGCTATAAACATGGATGAGTATGTGTCCTTGTTAGATATTGGAGCTACTTTTGGGTATATGTTCAGGAGTGGTATGGAGGGTCCTCAGGTAGCACTAGGTTCAATTTTTTGATGACACTCCAGACTAATTTCCAGAGTGGTTGCACCAGCTTGGAGTCCCACCAACAGTGGAAGAGTGTTCCTCTTTCTCCACTTCTTCACCAGCATCTGCTGTCACCTAAGTTTTTGATCTTAGATAGTCTGACTGGTATGAGGTGGAATCTTACCATGGTTTTAATTTGCATTTCTCTGACGACTAGGGATGTTGAACATTTCTTTTTTTAAAAAAACTTTATTTTAAAAAACAAAGATGAATGTACAAATTTTAAGCATTTTTTGTATAAAAGTATAGGAATACATTTTTGTAAGTGCTTGGGTTTTTTTTTTTTTTTAAAGGTTTGATAGTGTGCATTAAGTTCTTATTAGTTACAATGAGCATAAAGTACATGTAAAACAGAATGTAAAATTGTGTAAATATATCACAATTTTTGTATCCATTCATCTACTGAAGGACATTTGGGTTCTTTCCAGCTTCTAGCTATTATAAATAGGGCTGCTATGAACATTGTGGTGCAAGTGCCTTTGTTGTATGTTAGCGCATCTCTGGGGTATATGCCCAGAAGTGGAATAACTGGTTCTTCAGGTAGTACTATGTCCAATTTTCTGAGGAATCCCCACACTGATTTCCAGAGTGGTTGTACCAGTTTACAACCCCACCAACAGTGGAGAAGTGTTCCTCTTTCTCTTCATGCTCAGCAGCATCTGCTGTCATCTGAATTTTTAATCTTACCCATTCTGACTGGTGTGTAAGATGGACTCTCTGGATTGTTTTGATTTGCATTTCCCTGATGGCTAATGATGTCTAGCACTTCCTTAGATGCTTCTCAGCCATTCAGTATTCCTCAATTGAGAACTTTTAGTTTAGCTCTGTACCCCATTTTTTAATAGGGTTGTTTGATTCTCTGATGTCTAGCTTTTTGAGTTCTTTGTATACCTTGGATAGTAGGCCTCTATCTGATGTGGGATTGGTAAAGATCTTTCCCTACTCTGTAGGCTGCTGTTTTGTTTTCTTGACAGTGTCCTTAGCCTTCCAGAAACTTTGGAATCTCATTAAGTCCCATTTGTAATCTTTGACCTTAGAGCATGTGACATTGGTGTTCTGTTCAGGAAATTTTTTCCTATGCGTATGTGTTCTAAGGTTTTCTCTACTTTCTCTTCTAATAATTTTAGTGTACCTGGTTTAATGTGGAGATCTTTCATCTACTTGCACTTGAGCTTTGTACAAGGAGATAAGAAAGGGTTTATTTTCATTCTTCTGCATGCTGAGTACCAGTTGGATCACCACCATTTGTTGAAGAGGCTGTCCTTTTTCCATTGAATGTTTACAGCATCTTTGTTAAAAATCAGGTGACCATATTTGTGAGGGCTCATTTCTGGATCTTCTATTCTATTCCATTGATCCATGTGCCTATCTCTGTACCAGTACCATGTAGTTTTTAGCACAATTGCCTTGTAATATAGCTTAAGGTAAGGGATAGTTATTCCTGCATATATTTTCTTGTTGTTGAGGATGGATTTTGCTATTCTAGGTCTTTTGTTATTCTAGATGAAATTGCAAGTTGATCTTTCCAACTCTACGAAGAACTAGACTGGGATTTTGATGGGGATCGCATTGAATCTGTAGATTGCTTTTGGTAAAATGGCCATTTGCAATGTTGATCCTTTTTGTTGTCTTTTTTTAAAGACCAGCCTTAGACCATGGTGATCTGAAAGGATGCATGGGAGTATTTCAATCTTCTTATATCTATTGTGGCTCCTTTTGTGACCAATTATGTGGTCAATTTTCTAGAAGGTGCCTTGAGGTGCTGAGGAGAAGGTGTATTCTTTTGTTTTAGGATGATATGTTCTGTAAATATCTATTAATTCCAATTGGTTCATAACCTCTACTACCTTTACAGTTTCCTTGTTCAGTTTCTGTTTCCATGGTCTGTCCATTGGTGAGAGTGGGGTATTGAGGTCTCACACTATTATTGTGTGGGGGGTAATGTAGTTTTAAGCTTTATTAGGGTTTCTTTTATGAATATGGGTGCATTTGTATTTGGAGAATATATGTTAAGGATTGAGAGTTTCTCCTGACAAATTTCCCCTGTAATGAGTAAAAAGTGTTCTTACTTATCTTTTTTGATAACTTTTGGTTTAAAATCTACTTACTTGATATTCGAATGGCCACTCCAGCTTGCCTCTTGGGGCCATTTGCTTGGAAGGTTTTTTCCCAACCTTTTACTCTGAGATAGTGTCTTTCTTTCTCTCTGAGATGAGTTTTCTGTATGCAGCAAAATGCTGGGTTTTGTTTATGTATCCAGTCTGATAGCCTATATCTTTTTATTGTGGAATTGAGTCCATTTATGTTAATAGATATCAAGGAATAGTGATTGCTGTTTCCTGCTATTTTTGCTTTTGGAGGTTGAATTGTGCCTGTGTGTCTTTCTTCTTTTGGTTTTCTTGCTTAGGAGTTTTCTTGTTTTTATTAGGATGTAGTTCCCCTCCTTGTATTGAATTTTCTACCTATAATTTGTTGTAGTGCTGTGTTTGTTGTCAGATATTGTGTAAATTTAGTTTTGTCTTGGAATATCTTAGTCTCTCCATCTATGGTGATTGAGAGTTTTTCTGGGTATAGCAGCTTGGGCTGACACTTGTGTTTTCTTAGAGTCTGCATGATGTCTTTCCAGGCTCTTCTAGCTTTCATAGTTTCTGTTGAGAAGTTGGGTGTGATTCTGATTGGTCTGCCTTTATATGTTACATGGCCTTTTTTCCTTACTGCTTTCAATATTTTTTCTTTACTTTGGGCACTTGGCGTTTTGACTATTATGTGTCAGGAGGAATTTCTTTTCTGATCAAATCTATTTGCAGTTCGGTAGGCTTGTTTTATGCTCATGGTCATCTCATTCTTAAGGGTAGGGAAGTTTTCTTCTATGATTTTGTTGAAGATATTTACTGTGCCTCTTAATTGATATTCTTCGCCTTCTTCTATTCCTATTATCCTTAGGTTTGGTCTTCTCATTGTTTCCTGGATCTCCTAGACATTTTGGGTTAGGAGCTTTTTGGTTTTTGTATCTTCTCTGACTGTTTTGTCTATGTTTTCAATGTTGTCTTCAGCCTCTGAGATTCTCTCTTCTATATCTTGTAGTCTGTTGGAAATGCTTGCATCTGTGATTCTTGATTTCTTTTTTAGGTTTTCTACCTCTAGGGTTGTGTCTTTTAGTGTTTTCTTTATTGTGTCCATTTCCGTTTTTAATTCCTTCTTTTATTCCTTCATCTCTTTGGTTCTGTTTTCCTCTAGTTCTTTGAGTTCTTTGAGTGTTTTTTTTTTGTTGTTGTTGTTTGTTTCCTCTTTAAAAGCTTCTAATTCTTTATGCTTTTCCTCTGGTTCTTGTTTAAGTATCTCTATCATCATCTTGAGGTATGATTTCAGGTCTGAGTCTTCTTTTTCTGGAGTGTTTGGCATTCTGCTGTTTGCTGTGATAGGAGAGCTGGGTTCTGGTGTTGCCAGGTTGTTTTGGTTTCCCTGGGGTATGTTCTTTTCCTTTCCTCTTGCCATCTTTTTGTCTGTATTTATATGTAGTCTTGTTGTCAGTGATTGGTTCTTGCCTCTCCCTTGTATCTGGCCTGTGTCCCTAGATCTCCTGCTCCTGGCTACTTGGAACGCCTTCTCAACGGGCTTGTGTCCCTGGATCTTGCTGTTCCTGGTGTCTGATGGTCTGAGCACCCCTTCTGCACTCACAGTCCTCCAACTGGGAATAACCCAATGCCTGGTTACTGGTTCCCTGAACCAAGCAGGGGGGGGGGGTGCACTTTTCCTCATGAGAAATCCCAGGCACTCATCTTTTCTTTTTCTTCTGAGTGGTGGAGTATTCTAAAATTACAGGATTTCTTTGTATTGAGTCACTTGATTAAAACTGGAAGCACCGTTTAATCCATAAAACATCCTGTAATGGAAAAGGGCCAAATCAAGTTAGTTTGAAAATGAATGCTTTAATGGTCTTTCATTACTTTGTTGAGGTTTGACATATTTTGGTAGCTTCCAGGAGAATAGTGAGGGTGATTATTTTCTAGTTCAGATTATGAAAGAGTGGATTCTAGTACTAGTTTCAACTACAACTACTTGAGTGGTATTAAACTACTTCTCAGTTATCTGAGATGCCAAATGACTGTTTAATTCTCCTTACCAAGTTCTTATGTGAGAGAAAAAGAAACTATTTCTGTGTTTTGAAAATAGTAAAGCCATAGTGATTGTTTCAAATTGTATAAACTTTCATATAAAATGGATACCTCTAATAACCATATGAAGAATTAAGTTTAAAAACATCAGTTTAACATTATCCAATTAAAAATTTTTTAGTAATAAATTTTGAACTTGACAAGGATTCATACTGGGTCTTAGCAAATGAGTAGATTTATACTATTTTCTTTGGTTTCCGGAGTCAACTGTCATAACTTAACATTACTTACTCATTCTTGGTGCAACATTTCAGTCAGTTTGATTGCTGTATTCTCTATCAGCCATCCTGCTGGTTTGGCTGCCTGCTCAGATACCATGTCTCCCAGGAGTCCCCCAGGGCCAATGGGGAGGATGAAGGAGGAAGGCCAGCTGAGCTCCCTGGGCCTGGGACCAAGAGCCCTTGCTCAGCTCCTTTCCCACTCATTGTGCAGCCTGGGCCCTATCACTAGAGGGGCCTGGCAAGGAAATGAGGGGGAAGTGAGTGCCACTGCTGGATCAGAATGTTCCAATGTGGTTGGAAAGTTTGAGGAGCAGCCTGGGTGAGAAGAACAAGACCTTATTGACAGAGTTCAGTCCTAGTCAGGTCTGTTTCACATCAGCTTTCTGAATAATCATAGCTCTCCCTACTCAGGGAGGCCCAGCACAGTTACCACTAGCCCTGACTCCTGCCACCCCTATTCTGTGAATGTGGTACAATATAAAATCATTCTGTTTTATTCCAAGCAGATAAAGAGTAGAAAGTATAGTGTTGGCAGCTTCAGGGTAACAATACTGTAACGAAAGCAAGTCTGCTTTCTAGGACTTTAGAGGCTAGAATCAAATTACTATCATTGCAGCTGTTTCTTTAATATTATGTTCTTTTAATATAAAAGGACTACACCATTTCTTCCAAAAAGGAAACTAAACTTCCAGTGATTATATAGGTCAGCTTGGCTTGTCCTGGCTTGAAATAATCAGCCTTGTGATTTGATTTAGACAGCACCTAAATGTATGTAAAAACCTACATATGGTGTGAAACAGAAACGTAAAGGCCACGCTCTCTTCTCCACACCAGCCTACAAACCAGAGTATGTCAAGAAATCAGAAGAAAATCTGCTGGGGTTTTTAATGAACCACAGAATGTGCCCTTTGTATGCTTGGTTTTGTCATTCTGCATGAATTCATGTAGGACTTCGACACCAACTTTGTAAATGCTCATTTGTCATTTTCAGAGCCCATAGGATGTCTCCAGGTCCCCCTTTAGGTGAGATCATGGTAATACTGAGACTTGCTTCACTTTTCTTTCTCCTGGAATATCTGGTAGAAATTTCTGAACTCCAAAGAGATGCTTTTTAAACTTATAAAACCCAAGAAAACCCAAATACTTCAGCTACTTTTCAGAACACATATTTGCATTAATTGTACCCTTAGTTTTACATTTGAGTTTGAGTTGGATAGAAGGGACTCCCCATTGGGTCAGACAGCTGAAGAGCAATTATGGGATTGGCTACAAAGTGCATGACCAACTCCCTTTTCTGAGGGAGGCTAATACTCCTTGACTAGTCATATTTCAGTGTTTGACCTCAGAGTAGTTTAATTAGATATGTCATATTTTCCCCTCTTAAAGTGTCATAAATTTAGTTAGATAGAAACTTCTATCTAGCAATTTATAAAATAATTATTACCAGTTGAGACTCCCAGTGCTTATTTAGATAACTTTCTTGAGGTAGCAATTACTGCATGTTGTAAGATAAACTCATATATTTATTAAATCATTAAACAGCAGCAGTATCTTTAGAAATTTGTATATATGTACATATATATATATATATATATATATATATATATATATATATATATATATTATGATCAAACAGTTTTGATTATTTCCCATTCTGTAAACCCTCTGAACCCTCCATACCTCAAAACCTTCTAAACGTAGTGATTTTCTATAGCTCTATGGCTTAGCAGCTAACTTTGGTCCATGAGACCTTTTTGGGGTCACTCACCATTCTGCATAGCACTTCTCAACAATGCCAACACCTTGTGCTTTCTATCTTCCCCTGAACTTTCCAGAGCTTCTTTATTAAATTCTGTTCCCACCAGAAGTTTTTATTTCTGTAGCACCAAGGCAGTTACTTTGCTAACATAGTTGCATATTTTACATAGCCTGTAGGTGGCAAAACCTGAACCCAGATCAAGATTCTGAGATGTTGTACTCTCTCTGTTGCTTTAATTCTTGGGTTTTGATTCCTTCCTGACTTCACTGATACTTACATGGGCTACTACTGTCTGCTCCGTGAATAGTGGAAAAGCATTCAGTGTTTGTTGTCATTAGCAGTTTTGCTTTTATTTTGGGTGCTATGATTTTTATTCTTTTAAATTTCCTTTCAAAAGATGGTCTTCAAACTCTTTGAGTAGATTACCAATCTTTACCTGTCACCCTTGGTGTAACTCTTGTCAATCTTTCCTCTCTTCCCAGGATGGTTCATACTTGGCAGAATTCCTGCTGGAGAAAGGATATGAGGTGAGTGACTTGGTGCTGCTAGGGTTGCCAGAGATTGCTAGGATGGAGCTGCCTTGTTTCCTCTGTGTGTGCTTTCCACGGAAACTCTGATAACAAATCAGAATCCAAGCATGGCTCTGCGGTGGCGCCGGTGCTGCTGCCAGCTCATTGTGCTGTCTGTCTTGTGGTGAGCACATGGACTTCAGCTCTTCTGCATGCCTCCCCTGTGCATTGATACGGCAGCAGCCTTCATGGGTCTGACTGTGATAGGGTTACTTTATGATGTTATGTGCTACATTTAAAAGTTCCACTCATGTTAAAGCCACTTAATTCGGAAATTGCACAGAGCAATAAAATACAAGCTGATCTCTGGCAAGCTTGCATGGAAGATTTACACCTGGAGGTGTTTGCTTTCTAACAGGCAGCTGTATATTTTATGGAAGATGACTCTGTGAGAGCCATTACTGCTGCTGTTATCATCCTGTTTTCTTCTTCAATATTAGAGATGGTTTGTATTAAATCTCATGTGGTTTAGTGAATATTCATTACTTGTAAAGAACATTTCTGCAAGTACTTATATATAATAAATTCATGATCTATACACAATAAAAACTTTCAGCTTACCCATATCCTTACCTGCTTTAGAGATGTTTGTGCTAACAGTTTTCTGTTTACTTTTCTCTTTACCACCATTAATTGTAGCAATGTTGAATATAAATGTGCAATTGGACAAATGGAAAAGAATGCAAGAAATTTGGGTTGCTAACAGAATTTGAAGGAAAATGGAATTAGGTTTTTTTTTTTTTATTACAACTCAATATTTTCTAATAGCTCTGAGTATAGGAAGTCAAAGCAGTATTTAGAACCTTCTCTGTTCTCTCATAGTAGTTCTATATCTTCAATACTAAAGTAAGGCATGTGTAATTATGGGAGTATCTTTGTACATATATGTCTAAAAATAGATTGTTATAGTAATTGGGTCTAATCAACAAAACAAATGATTTACAGTAGTAAGTAGTATAATAATATTGGTTTTAGGAAGAAGTTGTTTAGTCAAGCTGTTAAGGTAATATGTAATATAAGGAAAATATGGTAGGGATATATCTGAAGTGCTGTTTCATATATGCATGACCGGCTGCCAAAAGATGTATAGTTGCCAGTGATGGGAATTGAGTTGCCAGAGAATTAGGATAAGGAGCTGAGTAAGCCTAGTCATTACAGTGTTGAAGATGGAGATATGTTGAGTGATGCTCTAATCACAAAGGTGTTGTACTTTAAGTTGGACCTGTGGGTCTATGAGTAGAAATGAAGTTAGAAGTAACAGGCAATGACTGAATGTAGTCTGTAGACAGGAGGATTGTGGCTATATGCTGTTCTAATGAGTGGACTAGTGGCCTTGGGACTAGTCATGTTGTGTAGGTGTTAACCATTTGCAAGCAGGACAGTTGCATGTGTGTGTTGCTTTTTAAGTGCTGTTGGAGAAGGCAAAGAAGACTATTATGGAAAAGTAAAGCTCTGTTCAGTTGTCTCATTGCGCAATGAGTCTTCAGGAGACAGGTAGGATGCAAGATTTGCAAATAGACACTATGAGAACTTAGGACTGCAGGGTGAGCTGCAAATATTTGAATTCTATTAGCATTTGAAGTTAAAAGAGTGCACTTTATTCTGTTACAGAAGGACAGCAGAAGACTTCTCAAATCACAGTTAATTCAGAGGAATTTATCACAGACACAGTTTAATGAGATCCATAAATTGTTAGAAAAAAACTTAATTAGTTATTCAGGGGAGGGGACAAGACAAGACTCAGAGGACAAATGGAAAGTCTTCCACAAATATTGTAAAAGTATGATCTGTGTGCGTGTCATAAGAGTAAAGTTTTTTTTTAATCCTTTATTAATTTTAGTTAGCTGGCCTCAATTTTAAGAGATGATGGATATAGTTGTAGAATGATTTATTAAGAGGAGTCTGATGGTAAAATAGGCTTTATGATTTTATGCTTTCATTACAGTAAGCATTAGGGTGATAAAAAATAGATAGCATTGGAAAATTTCCAGGAATATCAGCTGTAGTTCTTGGTTATTCAAGATCATGAGCGGTGTAGAGTTAGACTGTGAGTAACCAAATGACTGGAAACATGGCCCACCACAGTTGGGTCCAGAGTTAGTGACAGCAATTTTGGATGAATACAGACTTCTACTTCAATTCACTCTCAACCTTAATGCTTACACACAGAGGCTGCTTCAGAAGTTTGAGATTGTTCTTTCTTACATATTCCTCGTTATTGGTGATGCTACCTTTCTGTGAACAGATAGGGTACTGCTATATAAAGTACCAGATGAAGTCTAGTGAATGACTAGACTGTGTGAACCAGTTGGACCTTCTGAATGGGTTAGATATTTTTTCTTACATTAAATATTTTTACTTCATATGCATATATGTTTGTGCTGCAGCATGTGTGGAAAGGTCAGAAGAGAACTTAAAGCAGCTAATTCTGTTTTCTGGTGCACTAAATGCAGGACATCAGGCTTGTCAGCATATACTTTTATGTGCTAAGCTGTCTTGCTGCTCTTAACTCTGAACTACTTTGACTCTTTTCAAATTCAGTTTCTTTTCAGAAATAGGAAACTTAGAAATAGGTTTGGTAGTGAAGTGTGGGCCAGGACTGGGTCAGCATTATGAGAGGCACCATAGTAAGGCTGCTATGTTCTTGGAATAAAAGAAACAGACTTTGATTTGCTGTCAGTGATACAGTGAGCCTAGCATGGTGAAGCAGACCAGTAGAAGAACAGAGCCAGGTCAGTGGGGAAAATAACACAGTAAAATAAACTCCTTTGTTCTAACTGTACATAAGAAACAGCAAAAAATTACAACAGGCTTAGAAAACTTTTATCATGGAGCAACATGTAAGCAAAATAATAACATTTATTAATATAATGCTTAACAAGAGTGAATTACTCCTTTATCCATGTACCATTCGATTTCTGAAGCTTGGAACATGGATGTTTAATGTGGTCACTGAAACCTCTGCATCGGAACATATTCTATATGAGCCTTCTTAAGTAAAGAAGTAAAATACAGTTAGTTTTCTTTTGTTAATCTTCAAGGGAATTGGTTCCAGAAGCCTATATATATGTCCAAGTCTGAGGACACTCAAGTTACCTATATAAATTGTTATAGTATTTGTATATTGCTTAAACATATTTTTGTATACATAAAATCATCACTAGGATAGTTATTAAATCCAGTGTAATGTGAATATTACATAACTAGCTGTATTAATCAGGGAATAAAGAAAAGTCTGTTCTAGCTCATGACATATAGATCCAGATGCAGTTTGTTGGGTCTATGGTTTCAGAGTCTATGGATATTCAGAGTCTGTGGTCATCTATATGCTTTATCTCTGCCACAGTTGTTACTGAGAAGACACCCAGAATAATAGCTCTTATTATTGCTCTGGTTTTGGCTTTTACTGAAGATTGAAGCATTAAAAACATGACCACAGTCACAATATTGGTATTATTTTTGTTATAGTTACAATTATTGTTGTTCTTTTTATTTTGAAAAAGTTCTTTTAAATATTCCAGGCTTGCTTGGAATTCCTGATTTTTTGTCTATATACCAATTTCTGGATTACAGGTATGTGTCATCATGTCTGACTTGCTTGTTCATTCTTTGATATCTGCAGATGTCTTCATTGTGAGGAAAATCAAGAACTATTAGGTGTTATGGGCAGTGACCCTGGGGGTACTTTATATATGTTATAAATACTCTGTATATTCTGTACCTTGCTAAAGCTCAAAAAGCAGTCTAGTCCTTATAGCAATCAGCCTTGGCTCTTGGGTGTTGGTTGGCTTATTATATCTAAATTCTCTGTTCTTGCTTGGCTCTATATCCTCAGTCAAATTTCTTGACCCATCTAAGACTTTGTTTTCTAGATTTGGTTATTTTGGGTTTGTTTGTTTGTTTGTTTTATCTGTTAAGCAGGGATAATAAACACATCTTTCTGTTGTTCAAGATTCTTGGGGAAATTAGGCAAGAGAGCATTCTTGAAACAGTCATGGGAGCTCTGTGAGACACAAGGTGTCTGATACAAGAGTGTCAGAGAGAGTGACTGGGGACAAGTAGGAACACATACTGTAGAAGATACGTAGTCTAACCCATGAGTTACAATACTGAAAGCAGGCAGGTTTTCTTGCCTAGGATCCTAGAACTTAGACATTCCCTCAATTTTTTTGGGAAAAAGGAAGATCGATGATAGTAAAGCCTGCTATGAAAGTACATTCTAGCTTGAAGTGCCTTCTTAGTACCATAATTTTAGATAGCTGATGATGTGGTAACCACTACAATGTGTGCTCATTTTGCACAGAGAAAAATGTGGGAAATAAAGTCTAATACTTTAAAAAAAAGACAAGTTCAACTCTGCAAAAACTAACATTATCTGTAAATTTAAGAAGAGAATCTGTTTTTAATAAGCAGACAACAGCAAAAGAGAGTATCAGAATTTACTATAAAGAACAGGTTCATTTGGGTTTCCCTTCTAGGAAAGAAATGATGACCACCTCCCTAAGATGGAGTGCCAAAGCAGAAAAGAGATTCAACTCAGTCTGGAGACTGTGAGGGGAGTGTTTTAGAATGTAGACTTCTTCCTCTTCCTTCCTTTATATGTGAGGCATTTTGACATATTTTTCTTAAAAGTTGTTTGCTGTTTTAGGAGCTTGGTGCTTTGATTAGAAAAAAGGCCACTTTCCATAGAGATTTAATTTTCAAACTGCGCAGTGAACTGGCAGATTAAATCAGTATGCCCTTTAGCTGTGTGAGTTATGCATCATCTATGCCTTGTCAGAGAGTTCTCTCATTGGTGGTATGCTGATTGTAAATATCTGCTGTAATTGCCACTAGTAAAGACTAGTTTTTGGTATGTGGCTATTCTGTGCCATAAAGACTGGTGTCCAGTGTGTAGTCATTGCCATGTAAATGTCAGCTCTTGATACAATCTAGGTGATCCATACTTTCCAAAGATGGATGGCACTAACCATCCCTGGGAGCCATCCTCTTTTAAGAACAATTTAGACACTGGGGAATTTGAAATCCAGTGGTGTGGATCACCTATAATCTTAATAAATAATGGGAAAAAACCCTGCTTCTCCATGTTTTAGCACCTACTTTGAATTCAGCATTTTGAAGTCAAGCCAACTTTGCTTTGATATTGAGAGAACCTGAAATTTTCTTTTTTGACAGCTAGTTGACTGGGGCATGAGGTTTGTATATTAAAGCATCCTCTTTCACTTAAGAAATTAGATGTTCCCGAGCTAGTATAATTATTACAATTCTGATAAGTTTATATAAAGGTCATTTGGCTCATTTATTTTCTCAGTTCGCTTTCCTAATTCACATCTCCCTTTTCCCCCCAATCTTGAAAAAGACCTACATATTTTCTTTCTGTAAAGAGAAAGCTTCTAATCTTAAATTCTTGACTAGATTATGAAGTTTGCACACATTTTGGCTTGTCTTAATGTTTGTATTTCACCTGCCTTAGAAGCAGACAGACCTAGCTTTCATTAGTTCTTAGAATAATACCTGCTGTCATGGATTAAGTATTTGGCAAGTCTTTCTTCCCTTCTATACACATGCCAAACTTTGGGAGTGAGTGGAAATTAAAACATGTTTTTTTTTTTTTTTTTTTCACCACAGAAAACAAAACAAAAAGCGCTTATTGATTTTCTTTGTAGGTGTGACATCAAATCTGTTGGTTATATTTGATCTGACTTGGTGTCCAAATCTGTTAAGGTTGTATGATATTCTTTATCAAAGCCTTGCAAGTTTTTATATTTAGGGCATTTCACTGTGTGCTTTTGCCTATTGGAATATGTAATTTCTCTAGAATTCAGTAATCAAGAGAGGCTGCCCAAATAATAATTATATTTTAATTATCAAATAAATTATGTATTTAGACCAAAGAAAAATTTTTACTGAATACAGTAGAACACTTATATTGTCTATTAGAAGTAACTTTGATTTAAATTTCATGTTTCCTATGTATGAGTATAATGTGAAATTGTTCCTTATTTTAAAAATATTCATTAATGTTATGGATGGCTTGACTTTATAATTCAGTAGCAACTTTCAAAATTGGAAACCTTGAAATACAATTTGCTATAAGCCTAATAATACATTTTAATTTAATGGTTCCTCAACTTTATATTTGCCTCCTAAAATGCCAATGAAGTTTGCAACATTTCTTTCCTAAGGTATTTTCTTATTTACCAACTTTTCTTGAATTTTATTTTTTTTTGGAAAATGGTGTTGAGTGCTTTTCTTTTGGCAAAGACAGTTAACTAGCAGAAGTATTAATTGTGGGTATGCTGTATCTTTAGTAGAAGTCAGTTTCTTGTGTATGCGGTATAAAACAGTGATGACATTTCTTCCTGTTTGAAAGAAAGCCTTATGTGCTTATAATTCCCCTTTGCATTTGGAATGTCTGAGTCATGCCAGGGATTAATTTTGGTTTAAAATAGACAGAAAATGATTGAGTTGAAATATAGAAGTGTATTCAGCTACAAACAAATCTACCCAACATTAGAAGGAACACTTCTAAAATAAGTCAAGGATCAAAACTGCCACCAGTGCAATTGGAACCTGGGCAGATGGTGACATAAACTGATGTTAGCATTGGCAGCACAGAGGGTGAAATCTCGACACAAGGAGGAAGTGGGACCAAGTATGGAGCAATTTCTTCATGTGTCAGACACAGTAGTCTTTTCTTCAGCATCAGACAGGTATGCTGGCTGTTCAATGACTTTATCCCTTCACACTGACCATTTTAAACTTTGAATATTTTGTGTCTTAAATTTAGTAATGTATAAATCTCCTCTTTAATCTTTGTAGTCAATCTTTCTAACTTTTCCATATATCCACACAATATCAACTGCTCTCTGATTTTATCTATACCTATAGAAGCTGATATAATTTGAAGTAGCACTGAGAATTTGGGGAAACTGTGGAAGCTTTATGTTCTGTGTTATACAGGTTAAAAGCAGTTTCACAGCTGCAGCCTCAAGTTTGCCTTCATTTTCAAATCAGAGATATTTTGTCATCAGTATATCTGTGCATGTTTAGAAGACACACTTGAATATCTGTATCTATGCATGAAGTCTTGTAATCATTTAACTACTTACATTTAGCTTGTAAAAACCCTGGATAAAGTCAGAAGCTGTGTTCTGGTAGCACACAGACAGTGGCTGGGTAGAAACTAAACAGTGGAACTCTTTCTCATAATTAAAAATTTTCACCTAAAGTACTATTTTTTATAGTTTTTCTAGAACCTTTCATTAGGAAATGAACTTCTGAATTGTTTGTTAATCCTCATTTTATATTTATAATTTACTTTTATCTTTTTATACTTAAAACACAGGTCCATGGAATAGTACGGCGATCTAGTTCATTTAATACAGGTCGAATTGAACATTTATATAAGAATCCTCAGGCTCATATTGAAGGAAGTAAGTAATTTTCTTTCTCTAATATTTATCTGTTGTTTCCTATTTTTAGTTAAGGTATTTTCAAATATCAATTCTATCAATATCAAGCCTATCTAGTCACAGTTACTCCCCCAGGAATTACTGCCACTGAACTGCAAACAAAAGAAACCTGCCTGGCAGCTGTCCTCAGCTTAGCGCCATCTTGGCTGGTTATTAGAGTAATGTTGTGTAGACAGCTTTCCGACCAGTGGAAGGAAAAACTCTGGGCAGCTTTCTTCAGTTCCCTCAACAGTTCTGTACTAAAATAGCACTCTCTTGTTTCTCTATGTGGTTCAATTAATTCAAGTTAACTGATCTTTGTACATTAATTTTTTTGAAGATTCATTCATATGACTTATTCTAAGAATTTTAAAGATTTTTTTTAATTAAAATTTGAAAATATTACCTAAAAATGTTTGTACAATCTACTTTGACCACATTCTTTTCCCTTCTCCCAAGTTTTCCCTAACCCCCTACCCACATAACTTTATATGCATGGAATTTTTAAAATAATTCTTGAAGATACTTTTAAATCTTAATGATAACTCTAAGGATACCAAAATTGCTTTAGATATCAATATCAGGAATGAGTGACTTTCTTACTTTTGTTGCTATTAATTAATTTGTTTGTACAGAACAGTAATATTTAGATAGCATGCTACAGCATTTTCTCATTTGAGCTCCTTGCTCTGGTGGTTAAAAAGAATATTTTGTACACGAGAAAGTGCAGACACAGAAATATTGTGACTTATGATATCAGATGCCATAATAAGGACAGAGCTCAGCCTCAGACACAGGGCTTTTAAATCTGTGCGTTACTTAGTGGTTCTGGCCAGCAAGGCTAATACAGCAAGATTGTAACCCCAAAGTGATTTAGACTTTATGTCCAAGAAGAGACAAATTTTGGTTACTTTTAGGTATTGATATCATCAAGAAGGTGACCCTGATACCCATAGAAAATGCTTCCCACCTAATGTTTAAGTTACACAGTATGTCTTTTTAGAAGTTACTATATGTTGAATGAAGTTGGAGTTTGATTTTTTTCAGATATATTAAGATATATCTGAAGGATTATAAAAAGGACCAGATAATTATTTAGAATTGATAGTTTAATGTGTATATATATAATTTATATTTATCTAATATATTTATATATTTATATCATATTTTTATATTTATCTAATATATATGTATATATATAATTTATATAGTATTTTAAAATAATTTTGTACACAAACTATTTTCATGGTACAGATTTTTTCAAATGTAGCATTTTATTATCAGTACTTCAAAAATCTTAAGAGTTTTGAATCATATCACATTTAATTTTAGATTAGAAATGCTCAGTATATAATTTTTTGTATAAAATGATACCACCATTGGATATAGGTGTATACCAAGCTAACAAACTAGTCACAATTTTAGACTAATAAAGTCAGTATAAGTCAGTTTCAACATAGCAATTTGGGTAGATTGGTTGTCCACTGAGCAGTTATGTTTTTACCATAGACATTTTATAGATAGCTTAAGATTTTATTCTGTAAGGCACTTAAAAATAACATATATATGCACAAAATTTCCCCAAAAGAGCTATCCTTTCTGTCTTGAGTGTGTTGTAGATTTCTTTAGAGTGTATGGACATTATTTCAGGGTCATATTTGTCCACATCTCACTTTTAAATAGGACATGCTTTAACTACTTATAGCCCCATAATAATTGTCTAACATCTTTGGGATACTATAATTCTTTAAACAAGTGAATCCGAATTTCCTATTATAAATCCATACAGACTAATCTTTCTACAAGGTGTGTTGTGTTAAAGTTAAAAGTCATACTCTCGTACTAAATGAGCATCAAATATGGCGTTTCAGTTTTTATGTTGGTGGAAGAAGATGGTAAACAAGGCAAGATCTTGCTAAGTTGTTCAGGATAAGCTCAAACTCAAGATCTGTCTTATCTCAGTATTCCAAATACTGAGATTTCAGGGATAGAGAATCACATCTGGGAACATTTTCAGTTTGTCCTTCAGTTTCATTCTTGAATAATGTTTGTTGTTGTTGTTGTTGTTGTTGTTGTTGTTTTGTTGTTTCTGATGGTCTTTTCTAAATACTAAAGACATGAAGTTGCACTATGGTGACCTCACTGACAGCACCTGCCTGGTGAAAATCATCAATGAAGTGAAGCCTACAGAGATCTATAATCTTGGTGCTCAGAGCCATGTCAAGGTAGGCCCTTCTCATTACCAAGACTGCTCTGCCTGTGTCCTTCTAGTGTTCTTTCATGTATATTGTTTTTCAACACAAAACAATCGTTAGCCCTTAACATGTTTAGTCATCAGTTTTAGATAGGGAATTCATCCTAATAAAAATGCTCTGCATTTTTAAGCTCGGGTTTCTTTACTGAACAGTATAATGAAAAATTTCAACTAACACTTAAGTAGCAATTTGTATTTATTTTAGGTTGCTCCCTATAGTTGTGAGCCCTCTATTTTGACATTTCATATCAATTTGTGAGAGAATTTTTTAAATGTTAAAAACCTTTATTTTATTCTTAAGTTTTGGCAGTGGCTATATGATGGGGTTGCTAGATATTCTCAGGTTGCAATATATTGTTAAAATGATATTCTTTGGGTTGCAATCACACATTAAAGTTAGCTGAATTAGCTTTTTGTTGTACATGGTAAATATGTTTTTAGTCATTTTCTCTTTATTGTGAGGGGTTCCCTGTTGATTCCTTCTATGTATTCAGTTTGTCTGGTGTTCTGCCCACCTTTCTTTAGTCATTCTATTTAGAACAAGTGCCAAGACTTGAAAAAATTTTCCAGCCTCCCAGCTTATGCTTGACTCATGTTTCTATGGCTGTATCCTGATGCTTTCTTGGGTGAATGAAATTTGAAGACAGGGCTGTTTTGTTTTATTTAGGTACTTATTCAATCAAGTGGTTAGAGCTTATAGATAAAAACAGATGGTTTTAAGTTAATAAAAAAAGTTCAGAAATATCTATTCATGTTTCTTTTCTCTGTTTCAAGAACAAATACAGTAATTTTATTAGAATATTTAAAGTGTTTTCATGTTCCTCCACATTTCTCAGTTTTGTATATGATGTGGGCATTATTCCTACTTGCCACACCTTTGCTGCTTAAGGCAGGAATTAGGACCCAAGTCTAATGAACAATGGAATAAGCCTAGTCATAAAACAGCAAAGTTTGAAGATCAGTCCTTGGGTTGCAAAGCTTTTGTACTTAGCAAGTAAGAACACTGACTGCTCACTGATAGTGGGATGCAACCCTAGAGGCTCGGACTGCCCCAGAAACAACTCACAGATTGTGTGAAGTTCAAGAAAAAAAGAAAAGAAAAGAAAAGAAAACAAAACAAACAAAAAAAAAAAAACCATTATGCTCAATCCTTACACACCAAGAAAACGTTGACTAATTCTGGGTTACATCCTGTTTTACATGTACGTTTTGCTCATTGTACCTTAATGCATAGTATCAAACCTTAAAAAAAAAAAAAAAGAAAAAAAAAAAGCCAAGCACTGAAAAAATGTATTTGTATACATTTATGCAAAAATGTTTAATTTTTTTTTCTTTTATCTTTGTTTTTTAAAATAAAGTTAAAAAAAAAAAAAACAAGCCAGAAGGTCAAAGTCCCTCATAGTACTAAACGGTCCTGGATTTTTATAGCTCTGCTCATTTCTTTTTGTAAATATTATCCCATTGTGCTGGTTTTTTAATATTCAGGGTAGAAATAAAATAATGACGATTGGATGACTGTTTTTCTTTTTCTTTTTATTATGTTAATATCGAAGTATTTGAAGAATTATGTGGTTAATTGGCAACGTATTTGGTGTTAACTGTTTCTGCATTTCCTTCGTCCAATGTTTATAATGCTTCTAGCTCTTCCTCAGAGTCGTAGTTATTCTAAAAAATAAGAAAGTTGGTCAATCAGAAAGCAGTTATTTAACATGTTATTTCATATAACAATTAAATAAAGACCCATGTTGAGTAAAAAAAAAAAAAAAAAGAACACTGACTGCTTTTGAAGAGGACTTAAATTTGGCACCCAGTACCCACATGATAACATACAAACAGTAGTAACTTCAGTCTCAGAGAATTTAACACCCCTTTCTGGCCTTCTAAGGTACTAGAAACACTACTAATATACACAGGCAAAAAACAAAACAAGAAAAAACAAAAACAACAACAAAAACCTCATATGTTTAAATTAAATATATCTTAAGAGAAAAAACAAATAGTTGTCAGCATTTACTATTACTACCTCCATTGCTACTACTACTACTACTAAATTTGAGATTAGCCCATTTGTATTTTAAGATAGACCTGAAGATTTACAAAAACATCCTTTATCTGCCTAGATGCTGTTTAGAAAACAGCAACAATAACAGCACTACCAACCCCCGATCTTTTTCATTACTTTTCCCTCTTTTCCTGCATTTTGGGTGTTGAAGAGTACCTCATACATGCTAAACACATGCCAGAGCTCATCTTAACCCTCTTAGTTTCTTAATCTTTTGGTCAGTATATGTTCTATGTAGGCTTGAAAACCTTAGTGTGAGGGTCTTTATATTCTGCAGGTGGATCTATTTTCCTAGGGATTTTCAGTGTTTCCCCATGATGAAGGCATGGTTTAGGATTTTGTGTTTGAGAGATTGTCCTGTTTTCTACAGAGGAGTATTAGTTCTGCCACCCTAGACATGACTATTAGAGGCTAGAATCCACAGGTGAGGTTGCAAGGGTATAGACATTGTGTGAGTGTGGTGGCTTTGTAAAGCGGATAGAATTGAATAGATCAACTGGTGGGATGAGTGGACCCTTCTGTCTCTGGGGAGGAGAGAGAGAAAGCCCTAGTGCTCTGAGATCAGACAGTTGATGCAATAACTATGAAAGATTTTGCTACCAAGACTCGGGGAACACTCAGATGACGCATGATGAAGTACTTTAAAATACATCGTGGGACTTGAAGTCTTTTGGGTTGTAAATTCAGTTCTCAGATTCCATAAGGTGGTAGCTGGAGAAAGGGAGATAGAAAACTGCAGAGAACTTGCCTTGTAAAGGGTATAGGGAAGCAAAGTTGGATAGTATGAACCAAGGAGAAAAGAGCAGTGGGTGGACTAATGTGTTGGAAGTTAAGAAAGTAGGCTTTTCTTGGAAGAAGAGCATAGAGAACCAGGAAAAGGTCATAATATTTGTTTGTTTGCTTTTGCATTGCTGGAGTTGGAAACCATGTTATTATGAATGGAAGATGCATGTTCTCTCATTGAGCCATACACCATATCTGACTAAGGACTTTTAAAAGGAGCATCTGAAATAGATGTAATGGAGCTAAAATTCAGCACAAGGGTTTTAGTACTTGAGTTAGAAGGGAAGTGTAAAATGAATGAATTCTTTGTTTAGGATTTATTTAATTTTATTTATATGAGTACACTGTAGCTGTTTTCAGACACACCAGAAAAGAACTTCGGATCCCATTACAGATGTTTGTGAACTATGTGGTTTGACTGCAAATTGAACTCAGGACCTCCGGAAGAACAGTCAGTGCTTTTAACCACCAAGCCATCTTTTCAGCCCCTGTGAATTAATTCTTTCCAAGAAATTTCCTGTTAGAAAGAAGAGAGAACAACATAGTAAAGATTAGAACAGTGTCCCCTCAAAACTGCTAGGTGTCTTTTCCAGACTCTTTGATTTTTGAAGTCCAGAGTGAGGGTGAGAACTTTTATTTTTAGTAAGTTTCTAGTTGGTCCTTAAGCTTAGCCTGGTAAAAACTGCAGTTTGGGAAACATTTTTCCAGCTTTTCAAGTGTTTTGGTTTATTTATGCAGTTGCTTTAAATGCATTTATCTTAGACCTTATCCTTTCAACATACCAGCTTCTGAGTCAGATAAAAACTAGTCCTACTAACCACCAGTTCATTACAGTATGAGATTTTAAATCACAAATGATACCTACAATCAAGAATTCTGAGAAGGCTGGAGAGATGACTCAGTGATTAAGAGCACTGACTGCTCTTCCAGAGTTCCTGAGTTCAATTCTCAGCAACTACATGGTGGCTCACAACCACCTGTAATGGGATCTGATGCCCTCTTTTGGTGTGTCTGAAAACAGGTACAGTGTACTTATATACATAAAGTAAATATTAAAAAAAAGAGTTGTGAGAGTGGAAAAGGGTGAAGTGAGTCTCATATACCTTACTTCTTCACACTCAACTCTTCTTTTAGGTCCTGTGTAGCCTGTGCGATTGATACCTTACAAAATCCTTCTTATATTTCAATCAAGACAAAACATGAATATGATCTGTGTCTTTTAAAACCCACAGCTTTTTTAATCTCGGTGCTGCAAGCTAAAGACAAGCTGATTCTCAGCTGTGGGTAGTGGACACCAAGAAGGGGACTGGCCAAGGTGGGGAGTATCCTCATAGATCTAGCTCACTTGCCAGGCAGTGAATTTAGAGCCCTCTGATCACTCTAAGCTGCATTTATGGTTTTAGATTTTTGTCTATATTGTTATTATCAAGTAATTAAAATATTTACTTTGTTAATAAATTATGTTAATATCTTTAAGGAATTTATTTTGTTCATAAAATTTTAAATAAAAATTTGTTTCTAACTGGTGTAATATGTTGAGTAAGATTAACATAAAATAACATACTATTTTGTAATATTTTGAAAGATGAATTAGCACATTTTGTATTTAATTTTGAATTCTTGACTTCTAGACTGGCCATTGTTTGTGTTGGCCTCTTGTTGTGCAGAATAAACTCTCTATCACTCACATTTCTAGTTAATCTGATGTGGGCCATGGCATTGCTAAAAGTAAAGAAAATAAAATAATAGGAAGCTGGTCTGGCTTCCTGTAGGAAACCAATGAAGATGAAATTGCTTCTTGGAATGATCGCATAGCAGTCTGGGAAATACTGACTGAAGACATTTTTCTGAATCATGAACAGTAAAATTATGACTCATGAAGTAGTTCATTGAAAGGCTGATTGGATATTACATGGGAGAAAGTGAGGGATGACTGCAATACTCCAGTTATTAGAAGCATAAACCTAACATAATGACATCATCCCAGTAGGAACAAATGATACAGTTTTATTGTCCTGCCCATCTGGGGGGAGAAAAATAAATTTTAGGAAAATATTTAAAAAAATAAATATTTTTGTGAATAAATTTGTTTCTTATCTGCTCAGCATTCATTATAGTTTTGCTTTTGGAACTTGTCATTTTTTCCTCCCACAACTTTGATGACCTTTCCTCATTCCCACAATCACAGTATTGTGAGATTCATTCCACAGTGAACCTAGTCTAGTGTTGATTGCATTTGTATCACAACATCATGGTAGAATTGCTTTGAATTTTTTAAACATATGAACATTACTTATTCATAAGTTAGTCATGAATGAAAAATACTTTAATATGACTTTTGCTTTCACTTTAATATGAGGTCATTCACTCAAATCATACATTTGGTAACTGCCAAATCCAGAGTGGGAACTCAGGTCTTCATTTTATATAATTTGTTTTAAAGGCCAATAATGAAACAGTTATCCTTAACAGTGATAAAATAAGGCAGGCTTCACAAAGTAACATCTTCTCCCACGTTGCAGTTTTTCTTGTACTCACTTCCTCCCCTGTGCCTGAGGTGTAGTCTGCTACTAGTTTTGAGACATTTTTAAATCACCTATCAGTGGTGAAGATCATTATTGTATCTCCTTCAAATTTTCTCTTATTTAACTTCTGAACTTTTTGTACTCCCCATCTAATTGTGTTTTTCTTTTTTAAAATGTTATTTTAAAAAACAAAGATAAAAGAAAAAAATTTAAACAATTTTGCATAAATGTATACAAATACAATTGTGTCAGTGCTTGGCTTTTTTTTTTTTTTTAAGGTTTGATACTCTGCATTAAGGTCTTACTATTTACAATGAGCAAAAAGTACATGTAAAACAGGGTGTAACCCGGCATTAGTCAACGTGTTCTTGGTGTGTAAGGATTGAGC